>NC_069502.1:972204940-972504940 GCF_027579735.1 Bombina bombina
ATCATTTTTATTTATTTTTTTTCAAACACAGTCCGAGCAGATTTTTTATCACACACTGCAAAAACTGTGCTAGGTTTGTATGGCCGTAGTAAACTTGTGGCTTTTGTGTCTCTTAAAGCCTGCATTTATTTATGCAAAGTTGTCCTTTTTTTAAAGAAAGCAAAAACAGAGGAAAACATAAAAATGTACCTGATCCTCACTCATTAGGCCGCTGTGCATTACAAGATAGAAGTGCACTAGGACGTCTGAATTTGGAAGGACATCCTGACGTCTGGTCATCATACCACATATCAGCTTATATGCTTGCAGCTTGCCCTCCTTGTACTCATTGGGTAAAGTTGTGGCCTGCACAAAAACAAAGAATACAGAGCACTTTTACAGTGACAACTAAAGCGTTAAAGGGACATGAAACCCACAATTGTTCTCTTTCACCATTCAGAGAGATCATACAAATTTAAACAGCTTTCCAATTTATTTTTATGATCACATTTGCTTGATTCTCATGTTGAAGGAGCAACAATGCACTACTGGG
The DNA here is from genome assembly GCF_027579735.1 of Bombina bombina. NCBI lineage: Eukaryota > Metazoa > Chordata > Amphibia > Anura > Bombinatoridae > Bombina > Bombina bombina. The sequence continues at coordinate 972,205,473 of NC_069502.1, forward strand.
AACAAGGTGAACTCATCGGATGAACTAATGACAAGAGATATATGTGTAGCCAATCAGCAGCTAACTCCAGAGCCAACAAGGTATGCTTTTCAACAAAGGATGCCAGGAGAACAAAGCAAATTAGATAACAGAAGTAAATCGGAAAGTTGTTTAAGGTTTCATGGATCAGACATAACATGCAATTTTAAAGGGGCAGCATACTGTAAAATTGTTTTTCCCTTAATGCGTTTCCGATGTCATACCACAGCATCAGAGAATAAAATCATGATAACTTGCTTCTTTAGGTTTAATTTTGTGTATGAAATAGCTGGTTTTGTTCTTTGACACCACAGCCATCAAAATGGGTTGAGCTTACAGGAAAACCAGATCTCCTTATTTTATCCCTTTCTGTACACACAGATGCTTCCTTATCTTATTTCTGTTTGTATCCAAAACCCCAATACTTAGAGAGAGAACAATTGGAAACAAACATTTTATTAATTATCTCTTCCACCTCCCATTAGGAGTGTAATTTATTCTGCTGGCTGCGTTTAAAACAGTTTTGTATAGCCTATACTTAAAGGGACAGTCTACACTAAAATTGGTATCGTTTAAAAAGATAGATAACGGCTTTACTACCGATTCCCCAGCTTTGCACAACCAACATTGTTATAATAATATACTTTACAACATCTAAACCTCTACATTTCTGCCTGTTTCTAAGCCACTAAAGACAGCTTCTTATCACATGCTTTTTCATTTGCTTTTCACAACAGGAGACTGCTAGTTCATGTGGGCCATATAGATAACAATGTGTTCACGCCCGTGTCTGTCAAAAGATGCTTAGATACAAGGTAATCACAGAGGTAAAAAGTATATTCATATAACTGTGTTGGTTATGCAAAACTGGGGAATGGGGTAATAAAGGGATTATCTATCTTTTAAAACAATAAAAATTCTACTGTAGACTGTCCCTTTAAAGGGACAGTCAACTTCAGATTTTTTATTGTTTAAAAAAAAGATAATCCCTTTATTACCCATTCCCCAGTTTTGCATAACTAACAGGGTTATATTAATATACGTTTTACCTCTGTGATTACCTTGTATTTAAGCCTCTGCAGACTGCCCCCTTATATCAGTTCTATTGATAGACTTGCATTGTTAGCTGACTCATAAATAACTCCACTGGAGTGAGCATGTTATCTATTTGGCACACATGAACTAGCTATGAAAAATTGTCAAATGCACTGAGATAAGAGGCGGCCTTCAGGGGCTTAGAAATTAGCATATGAGCCTACCTAGGTTTAGCTTTAAAGACAGAATACCAAGAGAACAAAGCAAATTTGATGATAAAAGTAAATTGGAAAGTTGTTTAAAATTGCATGCCCTAACTGAATCATAAAAGTTTAAGTTTGACTAGACTGTCCCTTTAAGTATAGAAACTGAGTATAGGAAGGGATATAACAGACCAAAGCAGCTATTTCAAATGTCGATATAAATGTAAATGAGCTACCAATTTAATACTCTCCAGCAGGTAAAATGGAACATTGTGAACAAATTACAGGGCAGAAAAAAAATTAGGGAAAATCTCCCTTTCATTTTGACTTTACTCTCCCTTTAAAGGGACGCTGTACACTAGAGTTCTCTTTGCACAAATGTTTTGTAAATGATCCATTTATATAGCCCATATGGTAATGTTTTTCTAACAATGTATAGTTTTGCTTTTTTTTTTTTTAAATAACATTGTGCTGATTTTCAGACTCCTAACCCAGCCCTAAAGTATCAGAAGTAGAGTTAAAGGGACATTATACACTAATTTTTTCTTTGCATAAATGTTTTGTAGATGATCTATTTATGTAGTCCATAAAGTTTTTTTTTAAATTAATGTATAGTTTTGCTTATTTTTAAATAACATTGCTCTAATTTTCAGACTCCTAACCAAGCCCCAAAGTTTTATGTGAATACTGTCAGCTACCTTCTCAAGATTGCTCCTGTTTGTGTAAAGAGTCTTTTCATATGCAAAAGAAGGGGGAGGGGGGAGTGTCTTATTTGCCACTTGCAGTGGGCTTTCCAGCTACCTTTTCAACAGAGCCAAACTGACAGCTTCTAAGTACGTTTTTAAACAGTTTTATACTGGATTTTTATATCAGTATCTGTGCATATTATTCTTTATAGTAGTGTCTATTACATGCAGTTATATGAAAATGAGTGTATACTGTCCCTTTAAAGGACCAGTAAACACAGTAGATTTGCATAATCAACAAATGCAAGATAACAAGACAATGCAATAGCACTTACTCTGAACTTCAAATGAGTAGTAGACTTTTTATAACAAATTTCAAAGTTATGTATATTTCCACTCCCCTTGTACCATGTGATAGCAATCAGCCAATCACAAATGCATATACGTATAGTCTGTGAATTCTTGCACATGCTCAGTAGGAGCTGGTGACTCAAAAAAAGTGTAAATATAAAAGTCTGTGCACATTTTTTTTAATGGAAGTAAATTGGAAAGTTGTTTAAAATTACATGCTGTATCTGAATCATGAACATTTAATTTAACCTGAGTGTCCCTTTAAGTCTAAAGACTGCTGCTGGCTAATGTTTGTGTAATGGGTCACATGACAATTGGTGTATACTGTCCCTTTACTGTATAAATCTGTTCAAGTAAACAACATTTAAGGAACAAATGACATTATTAAGACTTTTGAAACACACAAATATTGATCTTTACCTTAAATAACCACGATGCAAACATCCTGAGAGGTGGAATCAAATTGGGAGGGGGAGGAGAAGACTGGTTATCTAGGCTGATTGACAGATTATCTCTGATCTGTAGAAGAATCACATAAGAACAATTATTTTACAACATAGAATGTAAATGTGTGGAATCTAAACAGAGAAACAATACAATCTAATGTAACGTATGTGCAGCTCATGGTTCCCTATTATAGTAAATAACTGAAACCCACACTAGTTTCTCTTTCCCTGTTGTAAAATACTTTAGCTACCTAATTTTTTCAACATTCCTAGCCTCCTTGTATGGATAAAAAGCGTATGTTTCTGTGTATAAAATGTATCATTGCTGCCTTTATCTGCCATCTTTTCCCCCGCAGTTTATATTTACTTTGCTTGATAAAATTCCTAAACAGTCTTTATCAGTCCATAAAAAACAAATGCCCTTGTGAGTACTGTATTATATTGTACTGTTCTCTAATAAGCGTCAGTCGTCATTCATCATTGTACTATGATACACTGCCGCCATCTGCTGTTCAGTTTGCAAACTACAGGTGAATTGTGCCATTAAACAGAGTATGAATGTTACACCAACATGAAAAACACCAAGATCAAATAATAAAAAATGTAATTTACAGACAAAAAGTATAAAAGTTTATTACAGGCTTACACCTAACACCATAATATCCAATACCAAATCTATGTTCTATGTAGTAAAACTATCTTAAAAGAATATTAAAAAAAGAAATGTGCAGAAAAAATGATAGTATCCCATTTTTTTAAATTTGGAATTAAAGGGACATGAAACCCAATTTTTTTTCTTTTATGATTTAGAAAGAGCATGCAATTTTAAACAACTTTCTAATTTACTTCTATTATCTAATTTGCTTCATTCTCTTGATATTTGCTGAAAAGCATATCTAGATATGCGCAGTAGCTGCTGATTGGTGGCTTCACATAGATGCCTCGTGTTTTTGGCTCACCCATGTGCATTGCTATTTTTCAATAAAGGATATCTAAAAAAATAACCAAATTAGATAATAGAAGTAAATTGGAATGTTGTTTAAAATTGTATTCTCTGTCTGAATCACGAAAGAAAATTTTTGGGTTTAGTGTCACTTTAAATACTTCTGGGCTTATAAAATAAAAGTTGCCAATAAGACCATTATTCAATCAAAGAGCATACAGCTTTAAAAACATAATTTATGCTTACCTGATAAATTTATTTCTCTTGTAGTGTATCCAGTCCACGGATCATCCATTACTTGTGGGATATTCTCCTTCCCAACAGGAAGTTGCAAGAGGATCACCCACAGCAGAGCTGCTATATAGCTCCTCCCCTCACTGCCATATCCAGTCATTCGACCGAAACAAGCCGAGAAAGGAGAAACCATAGGGTGCAGTGGTGACTGTAGTTTAATTAAAATTTAGACCTGCTTGAAAAGGACAGGGCGGGCCGTGGACTGGATACACTACAAGAGAAATAAATTTATCAGGTAAGCATAAATTATGTTTTCTCTTGTTAAGTGTATCCAGTCCACGGATCATCCATTACTTGTGGGATACCAATAATAAAGCTAAAGTACACGGATGATGGGAGGGACAAGGCAGGAACTTAAACGGAAGGAACCACTGCCTGTAGAACCTTTCTCCCAAAAACAGCCTCCGAAGAAGCAAAAGTATCAAATTTGTAAAATTTGGAAAAAGTATGAAGGGAAGACCAAGTTGCAGCCTTGCAAATCTGTTCAACAGAGGCCTCATTTTTAAAGGCCCAGGTGGAAGCCACAGCTCTAGTAGAATGAGCTGTAATCCTTTCAGGAGGCTGCTGTCCAGCAGTCTCATAGGCTAAACGAATTATACTCCGAAGCCAAAAAGAAAGAGAGGTTGCCGAGGCCTTCTGACCTCTCCTCTGTCCAGAGAAAACAACAAACAGGTTAGATGTTTGGCGAAAATCTTTAGTAGCCTGTAAGTAAAACTTCAAGGCACGGACTACGTCTAGATTATGCAAAAGACGTACCTTCTTTGAAAAAGGATTAGGACATAATGATGGAACAACAATCTCTTGATTGATATTCTTGTTAGAAACCACCTTAGGTAAAAACCCAGGTTTTGTACGCAGAACAACTTTATCTGAATGAAAGATCAGATAAGGAGAATCACAATGTAAGGTAGATAACTCCGAGACTCTTCGAGCCGAGGAAATAGGCATCAGAAAAAACAGAATTTATGTTTACCTGATAAATTACTTTCTCCAACGGTGTGTCCGGTCCACGGCGTCATCCTTACTTGTGGGATATTCTCTTCCCCAACAGGAAATGGCAAAGAGCCCAGCAAAGCTGGTCACATGATCCCTCCTAGGCTCCGCCTACCCCAGTCATTCGACCGACGTTAAGGAGGAATATTTGCATAGGAGAAACCATATGGTACCGTGGTGACTGTAGTTAAAGAAAATAAATTATCAGACCTGATTAAAAAAACCAGGGCGGGCCGTGGACCGGACACACCGTTGGAGAAAGTAATTTATCAGGTAAACATAAATTCTGTTTTCTCCAACATAGGTGTGTCCGGTCCACGGCGTCATCCTTACTTGTGGGAACCAATACCAAAGCTTTAGGACACGGATGAAGGGAGGGAGCAAATCAGGTCACCTAAATGGAAGGCACCACGGCTTGCAAAACCTTTCTCCCAAAAATAGCCTCAGAAGAAGCAAAAGTATCAAACTTGTAAAATTTGGTAAAAGTGTGCAGTGAAGACCAAGTCGCTGCCCTACATATCTGATCAACAGAAGCCTCGTTCTTGAAGGCCCATGTGGAAGCCACAGCCCTAGTGGAATGAGCCGTGATTCTTTCGGGAGGCTGCCGTCCGGCAGTCTCGTAAGCCAATCTGATGATGCTTTTAATCCAAAAAGATAGAGAGGTAGAAGTTGCTTTTTGACCTCTCCTTTTACCGGAATAAACAACAAACAAGGAAGATGTTTGTCTAAAATCCTTTGTAGCATCTAAATAGAATTTTAGAGCGCGAACAACATCCAAATTGTGCAACAAACGTTCCTTCTTTGAAACTGGTTTCGGACACAGAGAAGGTACGATAATCTCCTGGTTAATGTTTTTGTTAGAAACAACTTTTGGAAGAAAACCAGGTTTAGTACGTAAAACCACCTTATCTGCATGGAACACCAGATAAGGAGGAGAACACTGCAGAGCAGATAACTCTGAAACTCTTCTAGCAGAAGAAATTGCAACTAAAAACAAAACTTTCCAAGATAATAACTTAATATCAACGGAATGTAAGGGTTCAAACGGAACCCCCTGAAGAACTGAAAGAACTAAGTTGAGACTCCAAGGAGGAGTCAAAGGCTTGTAAACAGGCTTAATTCTAACCAGAGCCTGAACAAAGGCTTGAACATCTGGCACAGCTGCCAGCTTTTTGTGAAGTAACACAGACAAGGCAGAAATCTGTCCCTTCAGGGAACTAGCAGATAATCCTTTTTCCAATCCTTCTTGAAGGAAGGATAGAATCTTAGGAATCTTAACCTTGTCCCAAGGGAATCCTTTAGATTCACACCAACAGATATATTTTTTCCAAATTTTGTGGTAAATCTTTCTAGTTACAGGCTTTCTGGCCTGAACAAGAGTATCGATAACAGAATCTGAGAACCCTCGCTTCGATAAGATCAAGCGTTCAATCTCCAAGCAGTCAGCTGGAGTGAAACCAGATTCGGATGTTCGAACGGACCCTGAACAAGAAGGTCTCGTCTCAAAGGTAGCTTCCAAGGTGGAGCCGATGACATATTCACCAGATCTGCATACCAAGTCCTGCGTGGCCACGCAGGAGCTATCAAGATCACCGACGCCCTCTCCTGATGGATCCTGGCTACCAGCCTGGGGATGAGAGGAAACGGCGGGAACACATAAGCTAGTTTGAAGGTCCAAGGTGCTACTAGTGCATCCACTAGAGCCGCCTTGGGATCCCTGGATCTGGACCCGTAGCAAGGAACTTTGAAGTTCTGACGAGAGGCCATCAGATCCATGTCTGGAATGCCCCACAGCTGAGTGACTTGGGCAAAGATTTCCGGATGGAGTTCCCACTCCCCCGGATGCAATGTCTGACGACTCAGAAAATCCGCTTCCCAATTTTCCACTCCTGGGATGTGGATAGCAGACAGGTGGCAGGAGTGAGACTCCGCCCATAGAATGATTTTGGTCACTTCTTCCATCGCTAGGGAACTCCTTGTTCCCCCCTGATGGTTGATGTACGCAACAGTTGTCATGTTGTCTGATTGAAACCGTATGAACTTGGCCCTCGCTAGCTGAGGCCAGGCCTTGAGAGCATTGAATATCGCTCTCAGTTCCAGAATATTTATCGGTAGAAGAGATTCTTCCCGAGACCAAAGACCCTGAGCTTTCAGGGATCCCCAGACCGCGCCCCAGCCCATCAGACTGGCGTCGGTCGTGACGATGACCCACTCCGGTCTGCGGAATGTCATCCCTTGTGACAGGTTGTCCAGGGACAGCCACCAACGGAGTGAGTCTCTGGTCCTCTGATTTACTTGTATCTTTGGAGACAAGTCTGTATAGTCCCCATTCCACTGACTGAGCATGCACAGTTGTAATGGTCTTAGATGAATGCACGCAAAAGGGACTATGTCCATTGCCGCTACCATCAAGCCGATCACTTCCATGCACTGCGCTATGGAAGGAAGAGGAACGGAATGAAGTATCCGACAAGAGTCTAGAAGTTTTGTTTTTCTGGCCTCTGTCAGAAAAATCCTCATTTCTAAGGAGTCTATTATTGTTCCCAAGAAGGGAACCCTTGTTGACGGAGATAGAGAACTCTTTTCCACGTTCACTTTCCATCCGTGAGATCTGAGAAAGGCCAGGACAATGTCCGTGTGAGCCTTTGCTTGAGGAAGGGACGACGCTTGAATCAGAATGTCGTCCAAGTAAGGTACTACAGCAATGCCCCTTGGTCTTAGCACAGCTAGAAGGGACCCTAGTACCTTTGTGAAAATCCTTGGAGCAGTGGCTAATCCGAAAGGAAGCGCCACGAACTGGTAATGCTTGTCCAGGAATGCGAACCTTAGGAACCGATGATGTTCCTTGTGGATAGGAATATGTAGATACGCATCCTTTAAATCCACCGTGGTCATGAATTGACCTTCCTGGATGGAAGGAAGAATAGTTCGAATGGTTTCCATCTTGAACGATGGAACCTTGAGAAACTTGTTTAAGATCTTGAGATCTAAGATTGGTCTGAACGTTCCCTCTTTTTTGGGAACTATGAACAGATTGGAGTAGAACCCCATCCCTTGTTCTCTTAATGGAACAGGATGAATCACTCCCATTTTTAACAGGTCTTCTACACAATGTAAGAATGCCTGTCTTTTTATGTGGTCTGAAGACAACTGAGACCTGTGGAACCTCCCCCTTGGGGGAAGCCCCTTGAATTCCAGAAGATAACCTTGGGAGACTATTTCTAGCGCCCAAGGATCCAGAACATCTCTTGCCCAAGCCTGAGCGAAGAGAGAGAGTCTGCCCCCCACCAGATCCGGTCCCGGATCGGGGGCCAACATTTCATGCTGTCTTGGTAGCAGTGGCAGGTTTCTTGGCCTGCTTTCCCTTGTTCCAGCCTTGCATTGGTCTCCAAGCTGGCTTGGCTTGAGAAGTATTACCCTCTTGCTTAGAGGACGTAGCACTTTGGGCTGGTCCATTTCTACGAAAGGGACGAAAATTAGGTTTATTTTTTGCCTTGAAAGGCCGATCCTGAGGAAGGGCGTGGCCCTTACCCCCAGTGATATCAGAGATAATCTCTTTCAAGTCAGGGCCAAACAGCGTTTTCCCCTTGAAAGGAATGTTAAGTAGCTTGTTCTTGGAAGACGCATCAGCTGACCAAGATTTCAACCAAAGCGCTCTGCGCGCCACAATAGCAAACCCAGAATTCTTAGCCGCTAACCTAGCCAATTGCAAAGTGGCGTCTAGGGTGAAAGAATTAGCCAATTTGAGAGCATTGATTCTGTCCATAATCTCCTCATAAGGAGGAGAATCACTATCGACCGCCTTTATCAGCTCATCGAACCAGAAACATGCGGCTGTAGCTACAGGGACAATGCATGAAATTGGTTGTAGAAGGTAACCCTGCTGAACAAACATCTTTTTAAGTAAACCTTCTAATTTTTTATCCATAGGATCTTTGAAAGCACAACTATCCTCTATGGGTATAGTGGTGCGTTTGTTTAAAGTGGAAACCGCTCCCTCGACCTTGGGGACTGTCTGCCATAAGTCCTTTCTGGGGTCGACCATAGGAAACAATTTTTTAAATATGGGGGGAGGGACGAAAGGAATACCGGGCCTTTCCCATTCTTTATTAACAATGTCCGCCACCCGCTTGGGTATAGGAAAAGCTTCTGGGAGCCCCGGGACCTCTAGGAACTTGTCCATTTTACATAGTTTCTCTGGAATGACCAACTTGTCACAATCATCCAGAGTGGATAATACCTCCTTAAGCAGAATGCGGAGATGTTCCAACTTAAATTTAAACGTAATCACATCAGGTTCAGCTTGTTGAGAAATGTTCCCTGAATCAGTAATTTCTCCCTCAGACAAAACCTCCCTGGCCCCATCAGACTGGGTTAGGGGCCCTTCAGAACCATTATTATCAGCGTCGTCATGCTCTTCAGTATCTAAAACAGAGCAGTCGCGCTTACGCTGATAAGTGTTCATTTTGGCTAAAATGTTTTTGACAGAATTATCCATTACAGCCGTTAATTGTTGCATAGTAAGGAGTATTGGCGCGCTAGATGTACTAGGGGCCTCCTGAGTGGGCAAGACTCGTGTAGACGAAGGAGGGAATGATGCAGTACCATGCTTACTCCCCTCACTTGAGGAATCATCTTGGGCATCATTGTCATTGTCACATAAATCACATTTATTTAAATGAATAGGAATTCTGGCTTCCCCACATTCAGAACACAGTCTATCTGGTAGTTCAGACATGTTAAACAGGCATAAACTTGATAACAAAGTACAAAAAACGTTTTAAAATAAAACCGTTACTGTCACTTTAAATTTTAAACTGAACACACTTTATTACTGCAATTTCGAAAAAACATGAAGGAATTGTTCAAAATTCACCAAATTTTCACCACAGTGTCTTAAAGCCTTAAAAGTATTGCACACCAAATTTGGAAGCTTTAACCCTTAAAATAACGGAACCGGAGCCGTTCTTAACTTTAACCCCTTTACAGTCCCTGGTATCTGCTTTGCTGAGACCCAACCAAGCCCAAAGGGGAATACGATACCAAATGACGCCTTCAGAAAGTCTTTTCTAAGTATCAGAGCTCCTCTCACATGCGACTGCATGTCATGCCTCTCAAAAACAAGTGCGCAACACCGGCGCGAAAATGAGGCTCTGCCTATGATTTGGGAAAGCCCCAGAGAATAAGGTGTCTAAAACAGTGCCTGCCGATATTATTATATCAAAATACCCAGAATAAATGATTCCTCAAGGCTAAATATGTGTTAATAATGAATCGATTTAGCCCAGAAAAAGTCTACAGTCTTAATAAGCCCTTGTGAAGCCCTTATTTACGATCTTAATAAACATGGCTTACCGGATCCCATAGGGAAAATGACAGCTTCCAGCATTACATCGTCTTGTTAGAATGTGTCATACCTCAAGCAGCAAGAGACTGCTCACTGTTCCCCCAACTGAAGTTAATTGCTCTCAACAGTCCTGTGTGGAACAGCCATGGATTTTAGTGACGGTTGCTAAAATCATTTTCCTCATACAAACAGAAATCTTCATCTCTTTTCTGTTTCTGAGTAAATAGTACATACCAGCACTATTTCAAAATAACAAACTCTTGATTGAATAATAAAAACTACAGTTAAACACTAAAAAACTCTAAGCCATCTCCGTGGAGATGTTGCCTGTACAACGGCAAAGAGAATGACTGGGGTAGGCGGAGCCTAGGAGGGATCATGTGACCAGCTTTGCTGGGCTCTTTGCCATTTCCTGTTGGGGAAGAGAATATCCCACAAGTAAGGATGACGCCGTGGACCGGACACACCTATGTTGGAGAAACATAATTTATGTAAGAACTTACCTGATAAATTCATTTCTTTCATATTAGCAAGAGTCCATGAGCTAGTGACGTATGGGATATACATTCCTACCAGGTGGGGCAAAGTTTCCCAAACCTCAAAATGCCTATAAATACACCCCTCACCACACCCACAATTCAGTTTAACGAATAGCCAAGAAGTGGGGTGATAAAAAAGTGCGAAAGCATATAAAATAAGGAATTGGAATAATTGTGCTTTATACAAAAATCATAACCACCACAAAAAAAGGGCGGGACTCATGGACTCTTGCAAATATGAAAGAAATTAATTTATCAGGTAAGTTCTTACATAAATTATGTTTTCTTTCATGTAATTAGCAAGAGTCCATGAGCTAGTGACGTATGGGATAATGATTACCCAAGATGTGGATCTTTCCACGCAAGAGTCACTAGAGAGGGAGGGATAAAATAAAGACAGCCAATTCCTGCTGAAAATAATCCACACCCAAAAGAAAGTTTAATGAAAAACATAAGCAGAAGATTCAAACTGAAACCGCTGCCTGAAGTACTTTTCTACCAAAAACTGCTTCAGAAGAAGAAAATACATCAAAATGGTAGAATTTAGTAAAAGTATGCAAAGAGGACCAAGTTGCTGCTTTGCAAATCTGATCAATCGAAGCTTCATTCCTAAACGCCCAGGAAGTAGAAACTGACCTAGTAGAATGAGCTGTAATCCTTTGAGGCGGAGTTTTACCCGACTCAACATAGGCAAGATGAATTAAAGATTTCAACCAAGATGCCAAAGAAATGGCAGAAGCTTTCTGGCCTTTTCTAGAACCGGAAAAGATAACAAATAAACTAGAAGTCTTTCGGAAAGACTTAGTAGCTTCAACATAATATTTCAAAGCTCTAACAACATCCAAAGAATGCAACGATTTCTCCTTAGAATTCTTAGGATTAGGACATAATGAAGGAACCACAATTTCTCTACTAATGTTGTTGGAATTCACAACTTTAGGTAAAAATTCAAAAGAAGTTCGCAACACTGCCTTATCCTGATGAAAAATCAGAAAAGGAGACTCACAAGAAAGAGCAGATAAATCAGAAACTCTTCTGGCAGAAGAGATGGCCAAAAGGAACAAAACTTTCCAAGAAAGTAATTTAATGTCCAATGAATGCATAGGTTCAAACGGAGGAGCTTGAAGAGCCCCCAGAACCAAATTCAAACTCCAAGGAGGAGAAATTGACTTAATGACAGGTTTTATACGAACCAAAGCTTGTACAAAACAATGAATATCAGGAAGATTAGCAATCTTTCTGTGAAAAAGAACAGAAAGAGCAGAGATTTGTCCTTTCAAAGAACTTGCGGATAAACCTTTATCTAAACCATACTGAAGAAACTGTAAAATTCTCGGAATTCTAAAAGAATGCCAAGAAAAATGATGAGAAAGACACCAAGAAATATAAGTCTTCCAGACTCTATAATATATCTCTCTGGATACAGATTTACGAGCCTGTAACATAGTATTAATCACAGAGTCAGAGAAACCTCTTTGACCAAGAATCAAGCGTTCAATCTCCATACCTTTAAATTTAAGGATTTGAGATCCTGATGGAAAAAAGGACCTTGCGACAGAAGGTCTGGTCGTAGCGGAAGAGTCCACGGATGGCAAGAGGCCATCCGGACAAGATCCGCATACCAAAACCTGTGAGGCCATGCCGGAGCTACCAGCAGAACAAACTAGCATTCCTTCAGAATCTTGGAGATTACTCTTGGAAGAAGAACTAGAGGCGGAAAGATATAAGCAGGATGATACTTCCAAGGAAGTGATAATGCATCCACTGCTTCCGCCTGAGGATCCCGGGATCTGGACAGATACCTGGGAAGTTTCTTGTTTAGATGAGACGCCATCAGATCTATTTCTGGAAGCTCCCACATTTGAACAATCTGAAGAAATACCTTTGGGTGAAGAGACCATTCGCCCGGATGCAACGTTTGGCGACTGAGATAATCCGCTTCCCAATTGTCTATACCTGGGATATGAACCGCAGAGATTAGACAGGAGCTGGATTCCGCCCAAACCAGAATTCGAGATACTTCTTTCATAGCCAGAGGACTGTGAGTCCCTCCTTGATGATTGATGTATGCCACAGTTGTGACATTGTCTGTCTGAAAACAAATGAACGATTCTCTCTTCAGAAGAGGCCAAGACTGAAGAGCTCTGAAAATTGCACGGAGTTCCAAAATATTGATCGGTAATCTCACCTCCTGAGATTCCCAAACTCCTTGTGCCGTCAGAGATCCCCAAACAGCTCCCCAACCTGTGAGACTTGCATCTGTTGAAATTACAGTCCAGGTCGGAAGCACAAAAGAAGCCCCCTGAATTAAACGATGGTGATCTGTCCACCACGTTAGAGAGTGTCGTACAATCGGTTTTAAAGATATTAATTGAGATATCTTTGTGTAATCCTTGCACCATTGATTCAGCATACAGAGCTGAAGAGGTTGCATGTGAAAACGAGCAAAGGGGATCGCGTCCGATGCAGCAGTCATAAGACCTAGAATTTCCATGCATAAAGCTACCGAAGGGAATGATTGTGACTGAAGGTTTCGACAAGCTGAAATCAATTTTAGACGTCTCTTGTCTGTTAAAGACAGAGTCATGGACACTGAATCTATCTGGAAACCCAGAAAGGTTACCCTTGTCTGAGGAATCAATGAACTTTTTGGTGAATTGATCCTCCAACCATGATCTTGAAGAAACAACACAAGTCGATTCGTATGAGATTCTGCTAAATGTAAAGACTGAGCAAGTACCAAGATATCGTCCAAATAAGGAAATACCACAATACCCTGTTCTCTGATTACAGACAGAAGGGCACCGAGAACCTTTGTAAAAATTCTTGGAGCTGTAGCTAGGCCAAACGGCAGAGCCACAAACTGGTAATGCTTGTCCAGAAAAGAGAATCTCAGGAACTGATAATGATCTGGATGAATCGGAATATGCAGATATGCATCCTGTAAATCTATTGTGGACATATAATGCCCTTGCTGAACAAAAGGCAAGATAGTCCTTACAGTTACCATTTTGAACGTTGGTATTCTTACATAACGATTCAATATTTTTAGATCCAGAACTGGTCTGAAGGAATTCTCCTTCTTTGGTACAATGAAGAGATTTGAATAAAACCCCATCCCCTGTTCCAGAACTGGAACTGGCATAATTACTCCAGCCAACTCTAGATCTGAAACACAATTCAGAAATGCTTGAGCTTTCACTGGATTTACTGGGACACGGGAAAGAAAAAATCTCTTTGCAGGAGGTCTCATCTTGAAACCAATTCTGTACCCTTCTGAAACAATGTTCTGAATCCAAAGATTGTGAACAGAATTGATCCAAATTTCTTTGAAAAAACGTAACCTGCCCCCTACCAGCTGATCTGGAATGAGGGCCGCACCTTCATGAGGACTTAGAAGCGGGCTTTGCCTTTCTAGAAGGCTTGGATTTATTCCAGACTGGAGATGGTTTCCAAACTGAAACTGCTCCTGAGGATGAAGGATCAGGCTTTTGTTCTTTGTTGAAACGAAAGGAACGAAAACGATTATTAGCCCTGTTTTTACCCTTAGATTTTTTATCCTGTGGTAAAAAAGTTCCTTTCCCACCAGTAACAGTTGAGATAATAGAATCCAACTGAGAACCAAATAATTTGTTACCCTGGAAAGAAATGGAAAGTAGAGTTGATTTAGAAGCCATATCAGCATTCCAAGTTTTAAGCCATAAAGCTCTTCTAGCTAAAATAGCTAGAGACATAAACCTGACATCAACTCTGATAATAGAAAAAATGGCATCACAGATAAAATTATTAGCATGCTGAAGAAGAATAATAATATTATGAGAATAATGATCTGTTACTTGTTGCGCTAAAGTCTCCAACCAAAAAGTTGAAGCTGCAGCAACATCAGCCAATGATATAGCAGGTCTAAGAAGATTACCTGAACACAGATAAGCTTTTCTTAGAAAGGATTCCATTTTCCTATCTAAAGGATCCTTAAACGAAGTACCATCTGACGTAGGAATAGTAGTACGTTTAGCAAGGGTAGAAATAGCCCCATCAACTTTAGGGATTTTGTCCCAAAATTCTAATCTGTCAGACGGCACAGGATATAATTGCTTAAAACGTTTAGAAGGAGTAAATGAATTACCCAATTTATCCCATTCTCTGGAAATTACTTCAGAAATAGCATTAGGAACAGGAAAAACTTCTGGAATAACCACAGGAGATTTAAATACCTTATCTAAACGTTTAGAATTAGTATCAAGAGAACCAGAATCCTCTATTTCTAAAGCAATTAGTACTTCTTTAAGTAAAGAACGAATAAATTCCATTTTAAATAAATATGAAGATTTATCAGCATCAATCTCTGAGACAGAATCCTCTGAACCAGAAGAGTCATCAGAATCAGAATGATGATGTTCATTTAAAAATTCATCTGTAGAGAGAGAAGTTTTAAAAGATTTTTTATGTTTACTAGAAGGAGAAATAACAGACATAGCCTTCTTGATGGATTCAGAAACAAAATCTCTTATGTTATCAGGAACATTCTGCACCTTAGATGTTGAAGGAACTGCAACAGGCAATGGTACATTACTAAAGGAAATATTATCTGCATTAACAAGTTTGTCATGACAATTAATACAAACAACAGCCGGAGGAATAGCTACCAAAAGTTTACAGCAGATACACTTAGCTTTGGTAGTTCCAGCACTAGACAGCGATTTTCCTGAAGTATCTTCTGACTCAGATGCAACGTGAGACATCTTGCAATATGTAAGAGAAAAAATAACATATAAAGCAAAATTGATCAAATTCCTTAAATGACAGTTTCAGGAATGGGAAAAAATGCCAATAAACAAGCTTCTAGTAACCAGAAGCAAAGAAAAAATGAGACTGAAATAATGTGGAGACAAAAGCGACGCCCATATTTTTTAGCGCCAAATAAGACGCCCACATTATTTGGCGCCTAAATGCTTTTTGGTGCCAAAAATGACGCCACATCCGGAACGCCGACATTTTTGGCGCAAAAGGACGTCAAAAATGACGCAACAGAAAAGATTTTTTGCGCCAAAAAAGTCCGCGCCAAGAATGACGCAATAAAATGAAGCATTTTCAGCCCCCGCGAGCCTAACAGCCCACAGGGAAAAAAAGAGTCAAATTTTAAGGTAAGAAAAAAAGATTGATTCAAATGCATTATCCCAAATATGAAACTGACTGTCTGTAAATAAGGAATGTTGAACATCCTGAGTCAAGGCAAATAAATGTTTGAATACATATATTTAGAACTTTATAAATAAAGTGCCCAACCATAGCTTAGAGTGTCACAGAAAATAAGATTTACTTACCCCAGGACACTCATCTACATGTTTGTAGAAAGCCAAACCAGTATTGAAACGAAAATCAGCAGAGGTAATGGTATATAAATAAGAGTATATCGTCGATCTGAAAAGGGAGGTAAGAGATGAATCTCTACGACCGATAACAAAGAACCTATGAAATAGACCCCGTAGAAGGAGATCACTGCATTCAAATAGGCAATACTCTCCTCACATCCCTCTGACATTCACTGCACGCTGAGAGGAAAACCGGGCTCCAACTTGCTGCAGAGCGCATATCAACATAGAATCTAGCACAAACTTACTTCACCACCTCCATAGGAGGCAAAGTTTGTAAAACTGAATTGTGGGTGTGGTGAGGGGTGTATTTATAGGCATTTTGAGGTTTGGGAAACTTTGCCCCTCCTGGTAGGAATGTATATCCCATACGTCACTAGCTCATGGACTCTTGCTAATTACATGAAAGAAAAGAACTTTCCATGAAAGAAGTTTGATATCAATAGAATGAAGGGGTTCAAACGGAACCCCTTGAAGAACTCTAAGAACCAAGTTTAAGCTCCATGGAGGAGCAACAGGTTTAAACACAGGCTTAATTCTAACTAAAGCCTGACAAAATGCCTGAACGTCTGGAACTTCTGCCAGACGCTTGTGTAAAAGAATAGACAGAGCAGAAATCTGTCCCTTTAAAGAACTAGCTGATAATCCTTTGTCCAAACCCTCTTGGAGGAAGGACAATATTCTAGGAATCCTAACCCTACTCGATGAGTAATTCTTGGATTCACACCAATGAAGATATTTACGCCATATCTTGTGGTAAATTTTCCTGGTGACAGGCTTTCGTGCCTGTATTAAGGTATCAATTACTGACTCTGAGAAGCCACGCTTTGATAGGATCAAGCGTTCAATCTCCATGCAGTCAGACTCAGAGAAAGTAGATTCGGATGATTGAAAGGACCTTGTATTAGAAGGCAGAGTCCATGGTGGAAAGGATGACATGTCCACTAGGTCTGCATACCAGGTCCTGCGTGGCCACGCAGGCGCTATCAAGATCACCGATGCTCTTTCCTGTTTGATTTTGGCAATCAGACGAGGGAGCAGAGGAAACGGTGGAAACACATAAGCCAGGTTGAAGAACCAAGGCGCTGCTAGAGCATCTATCAGTGCCGCTTCTGGGTCCCTGGACCTGGATCCGTAACAAGGAAGCTTGGCGTTCTGGCGAGACGCCATGAGATCCAATTCTGGTTTGCCCCAACGGAGAACCAATTGAGCAAACACCTCCGGATGGAGTTCCCATTCCACCAGATGAAAAGTCTGGCGACTTAGAAAATCCGCCCCCCAGTTCTCTACACCTGGGATATGACAGAAATTGCCCAAGCACCAAGGGTGTAGCAAAACTTGTTTGCAGGTGTGCCAACTATTGGACCTGCACCAAGGTCCCAAGAAAACAGTCCAAAAATAATAGTATAGCTGCACCACCAATTGTATTAAAACATCATGTCTTTATTTAGCCACTTTAAAACAGACAACGTTTCGGACCCATGTCCTTATTCATGTCTAACATTCAACTCTAAAAACAAACCTTATAAAGGCTGTAGCACCACCAACCACACCTATTTTCACCTGTGTTCACTTAATACAAAATACATTTTATTTTTGTGTTACTTAATGCCATCTAGTGGCCATCATTAACATCTCTTGTTGCATTATCATACTTTTTTCAGCAAAGGAGATAAAGAGAACAAAAACTTTTTCATCATTGTTAATTATACATCAGGTTAATATACTCAGTATATACACCTGGGATATGGATCGCTGACAGGTGGCAAGAGTGAGTCTCTGCCCAGCGAATTATCTTAGAGACTTCTGACATCGCTAGGGAACTCCTGGTTCCCCCTTGATGGTTGATGTAAGCCACAGTCGTGATGTTGTCCGACTGAAATCTGATGAACCTCAGTGTTGCTAGCTGAGAACAAGCCAGAAGAGCATTGAATATTGCTCTTAACTTCAGAATATTTATTGGGAGGAGTTTCTCCTCCCGAGTCCATGAACCCTGAGCCTTCAGGGAGTTCCAGACTGCACAACAACCTAGAAGGCTGGCATCTGTTGTTACAATTGTCCAATCTGGTCTGCGAAAGGTCATACCCTTGGACAGATGGGCCCGAGATAACCACCAGAGAAGAGAATCTCTGGTTTCCTGATCCAGATTTAGTAGAGGGGACAAATCTGTGTAATCCCCATTCCACTGACTGATCATGCATAATTGCAGCAGTCTGAGATGCAGGCGCGCAAATGGCACTATGTCCATCGCCGCTACCATTAAGCCGATTACTTTCATGCACTGAGCCACCGTGGAGCGCGGAATGGAGTGAAGAACACGGCAAGCATTTAGAAGTTTTGATAACCTGGACTCCGTCAGGTAAATTTTCATTTCTACAGAATCTATTAGAGTCCCTAGGAAGGAAACCCTCGTGAGAGGAGATAGAGAACTCTTTACTTCGTTCACTTTCCACCCATGCGACCTCAGGAATGCCAGAACTATCTCTGTATGAGATTTGGCAATTTGAAAGCTTGACGCCTGTATCAGGATATCGTCCAGGTAAGGAGCCACCACTATGCCTCGCGGTCTTAGGACTGCCAGAAGTGAGCCCAGAACCTTTGTAAAAATTCTTGGGGCTGTAGCCAACCCGAATGGAAGAGCTACAAATTGGTAATGCCTGTCTAGAAAGGCAAACCTCAGGAACTGATGATGATTCTTGTAAATCGGAATGTGAAGGTAGGCATCCTTTAAGTCCACTGTGGTCATGTACTGACCCTCTTGGATCATAATGACGGAACTCTGAGGAATTTGTTTAGGATCTTTAAATCCAAAATTGGTCTGAAGGTTCCCTCTTTTTTGGGAACCACAAACAGATTTGAATAAAACCCCTGTCCTTGTTCCGTCCGCGGAACTGGATGGATCACTCCCATTACAAGGAGATCTTGTACGCAGCTTAGGAATGCCTCTTTCTTTATCTGGTTTGCAGATAATCTTGAAAGGTGAAATCTCCCTTGTGGAGGAGAAGCTTTGAAGTCCAGAAGATATCCCTGAGATATGATCTCCAACGCCCAGGGATCCTGAACATCTCTTGCCCACGCCTGGGCGAAGAGAGAGAGCCTGCCCCCTACTAGATCCGTTGTCGGATAGGGGGCCGCTCCTTCATGCTGTCTTAGAGGCAGCAGCAGGCTTTCTGGCCTGCTTGCCCTTGTTCCAGGACTGGTTAGGTTTCCAGGCCTGCTTGGATTGAGCAAAAGTTCCCTCTTGTTTTGAAGCAGAGGAAGTTGATGCTGCACCTGCCTTGAAATTTCGAAAGGCACGAAAATTAGACTGTTTGGCCTTTGATTTGGCCCTGTCCTGAGGAAGGGTATGACCCTTACCTCCAGTAATGTCAGCAATAATTTCTTTCAAACCAGGCAGGAATAAGGTCTGCCCCTTGAAAGGAATGTTGAGTAATTTAGACTTTGAAGTCACATCAGCTGACCAGGATTTGAGCCATAGCGCCCTACGCGCCTGGATGGTGAATCCGGAATTCTTAGCCGTTAGTTTAGTCAAATGAACAATGGCATCAGAAACAAATGAGTTAGCTAGCTTAAGAGTTCTAAGCTTGTCAACAATTTCAGTCAATGGAGCTGAATGGATGGCCTCTTCCAGGGCCTCAAACCAGAATGCCGCCGCAGCAGTGACAGGCGCAATGCATGCAAGGGGTTGTAAAATAAAACCTTGTTGAATAAACATTTTCTTAAGGCAACCCTCTAATTTTTTATCCATTGGATCTGAAAAAGCACAACTGTCCTCAACCGGGATAGTGGTACGCTTTGCTAAAGTAGAAACTGCTCCCTCCACCTTAGGGACCGTCTGCCATAAGTCCCGTGTAGTGGCATCTATTGGAAACATTTTTCTAAATATAGGAGGTGGGGAAAAGGGCACACCGGGCCTATCCCACTCCTTACTAATAATTTCTGTAAGCCTTTTAGGTATTGGAAAAACATCAGTACTCACCGGCACTGCATAGTATTTATCCAGCCTACACAATTTCTCTGGCACTGCAATTGTGTCACAGTCATTCAGAGCAGCTAATACCTCCCCAAGCAATACACGGAGGTTCTCAAGCTTAAATTTAAAATTAGAAATCTCTGAATCAGGTCTCCCCGATTCAGAGACGTCACCCACAGACTGAAGCTCTCCGTCCTCAGGTTCTGCATATTGTGACGCAGTATCAGACATGGCTCTTACAGCATCAACGCGCTCTGTATCTCCTCTAACCCCAGAGCTATCGCGCTTGCCTCTCAATTCAGGCAATCTGGATAATACCTCTGACAGGGTATTATTCATGATTGCAGCCATGTCCTGCAAAGTAATCGCTATGGGCGTCCCTGATGTACTTGGCGCCATATTAGCGTGCGTCCCTTGAGCGGGAGGCGAAGGGTCCGACACGTGGGGAGAGTTAGTCGGCATAACTTCCCCCTCGACAGACCGCTCTGGTGACAATTCTTTTACAGATAAAGACTGATCTTTACTGTTTAAGGTGAAATCAATACATTTAGCACACATTCTCCTATGGGGCTCCACCATGGCTTTTAAACATAATGAACAAGTATCCTCTGTTTCAGACATGTTTGTACAGACTAGCAATGAGACTAGCAAGCTTGGAAAACACTTTAAAGCAAGTTAACAAGCAATATAAAAAACGTTACTGTGCCTTTAAGAGAAACAAATTTTGAAAAAATTTGAAATAACAGTGAAAAAAGGCAGTTACACTAACAAAATTATTACAGTGTATGTAACAAGTCAGCAGAGCATTGCACCCACTTGCAAATAGATGATTAACCCCTTAATAACAAAAACAGAATAATAAATGACAAAAACGTTTTTTAAACACAGTCACAACTGCCACAGTCTACTGTGATTGTTACCCTCCTCAAACACGACTTTGAAGCCTTTTGAGCCCTTCAGAGATGTCCTGTATCATGCAGAGGGAAACTGAATGTCTCTGTCAGTATTTTTAGCTGCACAGAAAAGCACTAAAATAGGCCCTTCCCAAAGGCAAAAATCAAACCAGCCATGTGGAAAAAAACTAGGCCCCAATAAGTTTTGTCACCAAACATATACAAAAACGATTAACATGCCAGCAAACGTTTTATATTACACTTTTATAAGCGTATGTATCTCTGTTAATAAGCCTGATACCAGTAGCTATCACTGCATTTAAGGCTTAACTTACATTAATCCGGTATCAGCAGCATTTTTCTAGCAAATTCCATCCCTAGAAATATATTAACTGCACATACCTTATTGCAGGAAAACCTGCACGCCATTCCCCCTCTGAAGTTACCTTACTCCTCAGAATATGTGAGAACGGCAGTGGATCTTAGTTACTTCTGCTAAGATCATAGAAATCACAGGGAGATTCTTCTTCTAATGCTGCCTGAGATGAAACAGTACACTCTTGTACCATTTAAAAATAACAAACTTTTGATTGAAGTTAAAAAACTAACTATAATACACCACTTTCCTCTTACTACGTCCATCTTTGTTGAGAGTTGCAAGAGAATGACTGGATATGGCAGTGAGGGGAGGAGCTATATAGCAGCTCTGCTGTGGGTGATCCTCTTGCAACTTCCTGTTGGGAAGGAGAATATCCCACAAGTAATGGATGATCCGTGGACTGGATACACTTAACAAGAGAAAAAGTATAATCAAATTTGATTTGTTCTCCTATTATTCTTTGTTGAAGAGATATCTAGATAGGCAGCGTGCACATGGCTGGAGCACTACATGACAGGAAGTAGTGCTGCCCTTGTGCACTAACATTGTTACAAAACTGCTGCAGAGACGTGCACACTCCTGAACTTACATCCCTGCTTTTCAACACGAAAACAAAGAAATATTGATAATAGACGTAAATTGTGCGTTCTATCTGAATCATGAAAGAAAAACACGTATGTTCCTTTAATGCTTGCACTGTTTATAAATCCATTTGCCCCAGTTAGGGTATTAGTGTAACATAGTTTTGCTCTCAGCTTATACTTTCAACCTAAGCACTTCATGTTTTTATTTAGAACAGACAATATGAAGCTCAAACACATGGAACGTTTATAACACTATACAAGCATGGATTTGATCAATCATTACATTTGATTTTGTGTTTGTGATTATAACATTTTACAGCTATGAGATTTGAAGGTTGAAATCCTTTAATAGGATTGCTATTAGCAGACATATACAACAAGAAGGGGATTTGCATAGAGATCTTCATATAGTCTGTAAATACATTTCACCTGGGCTTCAAACATGCCCAAACAATTGTATGTCTGGACTCTTACTGACAAACATGCCCAAACAATTGTATGTCTGGACTCTTACTGACAAACATGCCCAAACAATTGTGTGTCTGGACTCTTACGGACATGTCAAAAGCTCTGAAAGAAACAATCCTTAAAATAAGGAGATGATATGTGTTCAAATTCCAAAGAGATCAATTTAATAATGGTCTGCTGTTTAATTCTAGATGGATAGATATCAATTTCAGCATTTCATGTATTTTAATCATTTTATTATAAATGGCATAATTTCATGAAAAACTTCAAACCAATCAGCTGATTTTACTGACCACCTGGCTAAAATGTAAGTTAATACTAAGCCAAAGTTCCAAAGGTTGTTGTACAAACGATGTGCAGAATAGTTACTTTACTATGAAATCTGTGCAATATTAGTGAAATACCATGAGATAAAGCAATGGTGATGGCAGATTGCAGGCTCCCCCTTCTGACAGACTTTTGTACTGCCGCTACATTTATAATGTAGGCACTGATAATGAAAGAAGGACTGGCTGCCAATATGCGTTCTAATTTATTCCAAAATCTTTCACTGGGGTTGAGGTCAGGGCTTTGTGCAAGCCAGTCGAGTTCCTCCACACCTTGCTTTATGCACAGGGACACAGTTCTGCTGGAGCAGTAAATGGCCTTGCTCCAGACTGTTGCCACAAAGTTGCAAGCACCCAGCATGATTAATCCCTCCCTTTTAAAGTGGCAATGTGCTTTACACCACAACAGCAGAGCTCGTCTACAGCTGCACCGCAATGGAAAACCATTTCATGATACTCCAGACTGACAGTTCTTGCGCAGATATTGATTCCAGTGGTAGTTTGGAACTCTGCAGTGAGTGATGCAACAGATTGTAGGTTTTTTACACGCTACTCGCTACAACACATAGAAGTCCTGCGTCTATCACTTGGCGTCTTGTTGTTCCCTGTTGTTGCTCCCAGACACTTCCACTTCACAATAATAGCACTTGATTACAATTCAAATCAAATTCTTGTAGTGCACAGTATGTAAAACTAATGTCTTTCTAAATCTCTCTTTCTTGTTTTGTCAAATTGCAGAGATTTGGTGCTAAAAATTCCAAACATTTTATATTGTATATAAACCAAATATGAAGAGCCAGAGGACCAGTCATGATTGGACACTACTGTGTTTCTATTCATTTACTAAAAATCAGCTATGTTGTGGGGATAATATATAATTCTCATTTGCTGACATCTACGTTAAATAGTGAGGAAGCTATACAAAAATATGATCCATGTATTATTAGCCAAATTTCACAGCCATATTTATTTCCCATTCATTTCCACCAATAGAAGCATTTTATATACATTTACAGGGCAATGATGACCACCATATAACCGCAAACATACACAGATTCTGGATTTCATGTAATAAAATAGACAAGACATACATGCCTTTGCTAGCTTGAACCACAGTTCGTAGAGATAGCCAAAAACCTTGGCATGAATTTTGGTGGACTGGATGTTGTTCAAATCGCCAAGAATTCCCAGGATTCTCCTCCACAAAACAGCTGCAGAATCTGCATGCCAACCACTGAGGTTGCCGCCAGCAATTATGCTGCAGTCTCCGGCAAGGCACTCACTGCTGTCTACAAAGAAAGTAGAAACAAAATTGTTTAGTGGCTCAGGATATAATGCTTTTTAAACTGATGCTTAACATGTTTTCAATAATACATAAAAAAATTGCCACTAGAAAAATAAAGGCACCAAAAATATTTAAATACACTACAATCTGCACATATTAATCAGCACAAATTGGGTAAAACATTTGATATGCAGTTATATCATGCTACACCTAGAGGTCACTACAGAACAGTGTTTTTCAGCAATGAATCTTAAATACCACTAATTAGGCTTTGTTTTCAAACCTGAGAAATCACAACTGACCGAAATGATTGATTAAACACATTAAAATATGCATCTTTAGGGAAAGGTGAGGACTTAAAGCCACTGGCTTCTAAAGGAGATGTGAAACCCATGATTCAGATAGTGAAAACAATTTTAAATAACCTCCCGATTTACTTCTATTATAAAATTTGCTTCATTCTCATGGTATCCAATGTTGAAGAAGCAACAATGAACTACTAGGAGCTAGCTGAACGCATCGGGTGAACCAACGGCAAGAGGTATTTATGCAGCCACCAATCACATGCTAGCTCCCTGTAGTGCATTGTGGCTCCTGAGTCTACTTAGGTATGCTTTTCAACAATGGATACCATTTTAATTTTAAACGTTCTGTACCTTAAATTGAGCATTTTACTTATCGAAAGGAAACAAAACTGACCCATTTTCTGTAATGATCTTAAAGAATCATAGCTAAAAAATAAATAATCTTCTAATTACGGTAAAACAAATCACAGTAACCACTACTAGGACTTCCGGGAAAGCAATTTTATTATATAAACAATAAAATGTGTTGGAAATATGCTTCCAACGCTAATCTTGGTACTTTACATTATCTAAAAGTTGTTTAACTGTTTATTATATTTTTTTGTTTAATAGAATATATTGTAGTAATTACGGTTTATAGACCGGATTTGTGTGTTTAATAGGGCAATTAAAGGGACAGTCTACACCAGAATTTTTATTGTTTAAAAAGATAGATAATCCCATTATTACCCATTTCCTAGTTTTGCACAACCAACACAGTTATAAAAAACATAATTTATATAAGAACTTACCTGATAAATTCATTTCTTTCATATCAGCAAGAGTCCATGAGCTAGTGACGTATGGGATATACATTCCTACCAGGAGGGGCAAAGTTTCCCAAACCTCAAAATGCCTATAAATACACCCCTCACCACACCCATAAATCAGTTTAACGAATAGCCAAGAAGTGGGGTGATAAGAAAAAAAGTGCGAAAGCATAAAAAATAAGGAATTGGAATAATTGTGCTTTATACAAAAAAATCATAACCACCACAAAAAAGGGTGGGCCTCATGGACTCTTGCTAATATGAAAGAAATGAATTTATCAGGTAAGTTCTTACATAAATTATGTTTTCTTTCATGTAATTAGCAAGAGTCCATGAGCTAGTGACGTATGGGATAATGAATACCCAAGATGTGGATCTTCCACGCAAGAGTCACTAGAGAGGGAGGGATAAAATAAGGACAGCCAATTTCGCTGAAAAATAATCCACACCCAAAACAAAGTTTAAATCTTATAATGAAAAAAACTGAAAATATAAGCAGAAGAATTAAAATGAAACAGCTGCCTGAAGTACTTTTCTACCAAAGACTGCTTCTGAGGAAGAAAACACATCAAAATGGTAGAATTTAGTAAAAGTATGCAAAGAAGACCAAGTTGCTGCTTTGCAAATCTGAACAACCGAAGCTTCATTTCTAAATGCCCAGGAAGTAGAGACTGACCTAGTTGAATAAGCTGTAATCCTTTGAGGCAGAGTTCTACCCGACTCAACATAAGCATGATGAATCAAAGACTTTAACCACGATGCCAAAGAAATGGCAGAAGCTTTCTGACCTTTCCTAGAACCAGAAAAGATAACAAATAGACTAGAAGTCTTTCGGAAATCTTTAGTAGCTTCAACATAATATTTCAAAGCTCTAACTACATCCAAAGAATGCAACGATCTTTCCTTAGAGTTCTTAGGATAAGGACACAATGAAGAAACTACAATTTCTCTACTAATGTTGTTAGAATTCACAACCTTAGGAAAAATTTTAAATGAAGTTCGCAAAACCGCCTTATCCTGATGAAAAATCAGAAAAGGAGACTCACAAGAAAGAGCAGATGAGGAACTCTTCTAGCAGAAGAGATGGCCAAAAGAAACTAGCAATCTTTCTGTGAAAAAGAACAGAAAGAACAAAGATTTGTCCTTTCAAGGAACTTGCAGACAAACCTTTATCCAAACCATCCTGAAGAAACTGTAAAATTCTAGGAATTTTAAAAGAATGCCAAGAAAAATGATGAGAAGAACATCAAGAAATGTAAGTCTTCCAGACTCGATAATATATCATCCTAGATACAGATTTACGAGCCTGTAACATAGTATTAATTACGGAGTCAGAGAAACCTCTATGACTGAGAATCAAGCGTTCAATCTCCATACCTTCAAATTTAAGGATTTGAGATCCTGATGGAAAAAAGGACCTTGCGATAGAAGGTCTGGTCTTAACGGAAGAGTCCACGGTTGGCAAGGAACCATCCGGACAAGATCCGCATACCAAAACCTGTGAGGCCATGCTGGAGCCACCAGCAGAATAAACGAACGCTCCTTAGAATTTTGGAAATCACTCTTGGAAGAAGAACTAGAGGCGGAAAGATATAGGCAGGATGATACTTCTAAGGAAGTGACAATGTATCCACTGCTTCCGCCTGAGGATCCCTGAATCTGGACAGATACCTGGGAAGCTTCTTGTCTAGATGAGAAGCCATTAGATCTATTTCTGGAAGTCCCCATATTTGAACAATCTGAAGAAATACCTCTGGGTGAAGAGACCATTCGCCCCGGATGTAGCGTTTGGCGACTGAGATAATCCGCTTTCCAATTGTCTATACCTGGGATATGAACCGCAGAAATTAGACAGGAGCTGGATTCCGCCCATACAAGTATTCGAGATACTTCTTTTATAGTCAGAGGACTGTGAGTCCCTCCTTGATGATTGACATATGCGACGGTTGTGACATTGTCAATCTGGAAACAAATGAACGACTCTCTCTTTAGAAGAGGCCACGACTGAAGAGCTCTGAAAATTGCACGGAGTTCCAAAATGTTGATTGGTTATCTTGCCTCCTGAGATTCCCAAACCCCTTGTGCTGTCAGAAACCGCCATACAGCTCCCCAACCTTTCAAGACTTGTATCTGTTGAGATCACAGTCCAGGTTGGAAGAACAAAAGAAGCCCCCTGAACTAAACGATGGTGGTCTGTCCACCATGTCAGAGAGTGTCGAACAATCGTTTTTAAAGATATTAATTGAGATATCTTTGTATAATCCCTGCACCACTGGTTCAGCATACAGAGCTGATGAGGTCGCATGTGAAAACGAGCAAAGGGGATCGCATCCAATGCAGCAGTCATAAGACCTAGAATTTCCATGCATAAGGCTACCGAAGGGAATGATTGAGACTGAAGGTTTCGACAAGCTGAAACCAATTTCAGACGTCTCTTGTCTGTCAGAGACAGAGTCATGGACACTGAATCTATCTGGAAACCTAAAAAGGTTACCCTTGTCTGAGGAATCAACAAACTTTTTGGTAAATTGATCCTCCAACCATGTTCTTGAAGAAACAACACTCATAAAAGACTGGAAAGGTTCTTTCTATTGAAAATGAGCAAAGGGAATTGAATCAAATGCTGTGGCCATAAGACCTAAAACTTCTATGCATATATAGCAACTGAAGGAAATAATAGAGACTAAAGGTACCGACAGACGGAACCCAATAAAATTGTCCCTTGTCTGATAGAAACAAAGACAGTGACACAAACTATCTGGAAACCTAAAAAAGGTGACCCTTGCATGAGGAATCAAGAGCTTTTGAAAAAAAGATCCTCTAACTATGTCCTGAAGAGCAAAGAGAATCATATGAGATTCCGCATCCTCAGAAAATAATCTGAATGAAAACAGAAAAATTAAAATATGCATTTATTGTATCTAATGAAAACAAATAATGCTATCAATGACCATAAAAAGGCAGAATAGTTTGAATAAAACTCCAAAACCCAGTTCCTAAAAAAGGAACTGGAAGAAATACCCCAGAAGATTCCAGGTCTGAGCAGCGCTTGAACCCCATGGGTGCCCAGCCATGCTTCAATAGTACCCAAAATATATAGGACAGAAACACACTTAAAGAAAGTGTTAGCCTTACTGGAATAAAATCAAAGAAATTTGGACCAAATAGAACCAAATAAATTTCAAAGAAGTCTTAACCTGCCCCTTACCAGCCAAGCTGGAATACGGCACGTACATCGCAATATTAGGGAGCTGATTTCGAACTGAAAAATTTCCAATTATAAACATGTTACTTGGGAAAGAACTCAGGAATTCGTTCCTTAAAAAGAACAACCAAACTAGTATAAGCTTAAAGTTTTAGTCTTAGAACTCAATCTTGAAGCCCAGAGTAACAGTTAAGAATTGAATCCAATTATAAAACAAATAATTGATTATCTTAGAACAAAAGAAATATGGATTTTTTTTTTTTTAAAAATCACAAAATTCTTCTAGCTAAAATAGCTAAAGACATAGATTAACCCTCATTTGCGAAAATATTCAATAAAATGAAGACACAAATGTAATTATTAGCATGATAATCCAGTTTAAAGGACCAGTCAATACAGTGGACTTGCATAATCAATAAATGCAAAACAACAAGACAAATGCAACAGCACCTAGTCTAGTAAATGTTGTCCCTTTAATAATGCTAAAATAAATCATAATCTGATACTTGATCTTAAAGTAAACAGAAAAAATTAAGCAATTGCAATATCCAAATAAATCACAGGACCAAGAAAAGTACCTGAACTAAATAATTTTCCATAAATAAGATACAACTATCTAAAGGAAAATAAATACTATTTTGCTATAGAAACAATAGCATAATTAGTAGGAGTAGAGATAGCCCCAATAAATTGGAGAACCCTCCAAATTGAATTTAACTGCTGGCAAAGAATATAGTTTAAAACCTTTGAAGAAGGAATAAAAGAAAATTCTCAGCCTATTCCATTCCCTAGTATGGGGAATTGGAAAGAAAACCTCTGAAAACACAGAAGAATAAATTGGCAGAAATAGAGTCAGCTAGTCTTAAAGAACTAGTTACCTTAATATCCAAAATAATCAACACCTTTTCAACAAAGAACAAATGTACTTTAATAATAAAAAAATAATAAAAAAGTAGATTTGTTAGTGTCAATATCTGATGAAGAGAATTTCTGAAAGAGAAAAAACATCATCAGAGAAGGATAAATCAGTATGTTGTTGGTCATTTAAAACTTCAATAATTAAAAAAGAAGTGAAAAAGACCTAAAAATTTTATTAGAAGGCACGAAGTCAGACAAAGCCTTTAAAATAGAATCAGAAAAATATTTCTTATAAATCTTCTAAATATTTCTTGTACATAAGATGTAAGAATGGCAATATATAAAGCATAAATACTAATGGCTTCTGCATGTAAAAGTATATCATAATAACTTATTACAAACCATAGCTAAAGATAAACATTTATAACATTTAAAATAAATGAACTTAGCTTTAGTAGAACTGAAACTCAGTTAAGCGTATTTCCAGAAGTGGCTTCTGATTCAGGGTCAATCTGGGACATCTTGCAATATGTAATAGAAAAAACAACATATAAAGCAAAATTGATCAAATTCCTTAAATGACAGTTTCAGGAATGGGAAAAAATGCCAATGAACAAGCTTCTAGCAACCAGAAGCAATAAACAATGAGACAAATATTGTGGAGACAACAATGACGCTCACATTTTTTAGCGCCAAAAAAGCCGCCCACATTATTTGGCGCCTAAATGCTTTTGGCGCCAAAAATGACGCCATATCCGGTAACGCCGACATTTTTTGGCGCAAAAACGTCAAAAAAATTACGCAACTTCCGGCGACACGTATGACGCCAGAAATGACAAGAAAAATTTTTGCGCCAAGAATGACGCAATAAAATGAAGTATTTTCAGCCCCCGCGAGCCTAACAGCCCACAGGAAAAAAGTCAAATTTTAAGGTAAGAAAAAATTGATTGATTCATATGCATTATCCCAAATATGAAACTGACTGTCTGAAATAAGGAACGTTGAACATCCTAAATCAAGGCAAATAAATGTTTAAACACATATTTAGAACTTTATATAAAAGTGCCCAACCATAGCTTAGAGTGTCACAGAAAATAAGACTTACTTACCCCAGGACACTCATCTACATGTAGTAGAAAGCCAAACCAGTACTGAAACAAGAATCAGTAGAGGTAATGGTATATATAAGAGTATATCGTCGATCTGAAAAGGGAGGTAAGAGATGAATCTCTACGACCGATAACAGAGAACCTATGAAATAGACCCCGTAGAAGGAGATCATTGAATTCAAATAGGCAATACTCTCTTCACATCCCTCTGACATTCACTGCACACTGAGAGGAAAACCGGGCTCCAGCCTGCTGCGAAGCGCATATCAACGTAGAATCTAGCACAAACTTACTTCACCACCTCCATGGGAGGCAAAGTTTGTAAAACTGATTTGTGGGTGTGGTGAGGGGTGTATTTATAGGCATTTTGAGGTTTGGGAATCTTTGCCCCTCCTGGTAGGAATGTATATCCCATACGTCACTAGCTCATGGACTCTTGCTAATTACATGAAAGAAATACACTTTTAACCTCTGTGATTACCTTGTATCTAAGCCTCTGCAAACTGCCCCCTTATTTCAGTTCTTTAGACAGCCATCCATTTTAGCCAATCAGAGCTAGCTCCCTGGAACTCCACGTGTGTGATACAAAACAATTGAAGAGATACAAAGTACCAGTAACAGTGTGAAGTATAGTGCTGCTCTTCTGACAAATACTCATCCCAAAAGGACTTTAATAAAATAAATCAAATTGGAGAGAGTGATTGTGGATGTTTAGAAAGTTAAAGATAGAAGACAGAAAGGGAATGCGAAAGGCGATAGACAGTATAACACAGAAGATGAGCAAAAGAAGTCAGTTCACTTCTATAACCAATTAACTGGTAATATCCAGTTTAGCGCTGGAAAAATGAATTTAGGCCTTAGGTGGTCAATTAACATGAGGGGGGTGGTAGCCAGGGAGCCAGCAATGTCCCAGAAAATCTGGTGCTATGTTATTGTTGGAGTGGATGGTTCAAAATTTTGAACAGTGTAGTCTCCCAGTAGAATTGAATATCAAAAAAGGTATCTAATTTTTGTGTCTTAAAGAAAACATATTTTCAAGAGTTAATGTGTTGGAGATATGCTTTATCCATTCTGAAGCAGTAGGGGTGACTGATGATTTCAATGCTTTAGCAAATAGAAGTTTGGCTGAATTGAACAAGGGTAGTTGTTAAGTAATGCAATGGGTTTAAGTACAAACATATTATCTAGGAGCCGCTGAAGATTTTTTTTTATAGATTTCCAGAACGTGTGGATGCAAGGACAGGACCACCAAATATGTAACATTGTGCCTTTGGCACCGCATTCTCAGATGAATTTTCACACATTTCTGTAAGCATATCATTTTATGTGCTTAATAGTTTGTTTTTAGTTATTTTAAATTCAGTTTGTATATTTGCACCAAAAAATGGTCCACTATAACCTTTAAATACTTGAAGCCCTGTGTGCTGTGTATGGATCAGAATTACTACTAAATTAAGATTTCATACTGTGCAAAAAAACAAAAAAAAACAATTCCTGCTTACCTGATAAATTCCTCTCTTTAAAACATGGCATGCCCTATCTGAATCATGAAAGTTTAATTTTGACTTTTCTGTCACTTTAATTCGGCATTATCTCATCGAAAGGAAACCAAACTGACCCATTTTCTGTAATGATCTTTAAGGCAGCGTAAAAAAGGAGAAGAACCATGTGCTACTTAAAATCGCAAAAACTTTAATGTGGATTCATATTAAAGTGACAGTCAAGTAAAAAAAAAAAACTTTCATGATTTAAATAGGGCATATAATTTTAAACAACTTTCCAATTTACTTTTATTACCAATTTTGCTTTGTTCTCTTGGTATTCTTAGTTGAAAGATAAATCTAGGAGGTATATATGCTAATTTCTTAGACCTTGAAGGCCACCTCTAATCTGAAAGTATTTTGACAGTTTTTCACCACTAGAGGGCGTTAGTTCATGTGTTTCATATAGATAACATTGAGCTCAGGCACGTGAAGCTCCTAAGAGCAAGCACTGATTGGCTAAAAATGCAAGTCTGTCAAAAGAACTGAAATAAGGGGGCAGTTTGCAGAGCCATAGATACAAGGTAATCACAAAGGTAAAAAGTATATTATTATAACTTACATAAATTATGTTTTTTTATAACTGTGTTGGTTGTGCAAAACTAGGAAATGGGTAATAAAGGGATTATCTGCCTTTTTAAACAACAAAAATTCTGGTTTTTACTGTCCCTTTAAAATATGGATAGCAATCCAAAACAGAGTGGAGAGAATAGCGCAGCACACAGGCTTACGCGTTTCGGCAAGCAGCTGTAGTCTTAGCCTTAAAGGATCATAATTTAAAAATGAATTTCTTTCATAAGGTGGTGAAATTACCCAAGCTGTGGAGTCCACGAATATATGGGTAGCACAAAAAGAATAAGACAGTTCCTTTTTGCAAAAAAATGCCGCCTGAAGGACTTTTCTTCCAAAAGCTGCCTCAGAAGAGGGAAAAACATCAAAATGAGAAAAATTAGTAAATTTATTCTTAATGGCCCAGGATGTAGAAACTGATCAAACGTAATGGCCTGTAATATGATCCATGATAGAAGCAGTTTGTCAATGTCATGCATGGGCTCAAAAGGTGAAGCTTGCAAGACAGAGGACCACATTTAAAGCCTGAAATTCTAAAGCCTGAACAAAGGCTTGAAAATCTGGAAGCTTGGCTTTTCTGCGAAGGTATAAAACAAAAAGGCTGAAATCTGACCTTTTAAGGAACTGGCTGACAAACCTTTATCTAAGCAATCCTGCAGGAACTGAAGGATCCTCTGTATTTGAAAAGAGTAACAACGAAAACCATGATCATCACAACAAGAAAGAAAAACTTTTCAAGTCTTAGATAAACTTTCTTAGTGACAGGTTTTCTAGCCTGAAATAGAGGACCTTGATACAAGAGATTCTGACACTGCATATGAGTTCAAGGTCGAGAACTGGACATCTGAATTAGATCTGCATAACAAGTCCAGCGGGACAGAGTGGAGCAATCAGCATGACTGAAACACGCTCCTGCCTGATCTGAGCTATGATTCTTGGAAGTAGCACAAATAGAAGAATAATGTAGGCTAAGCGAAAGGACCAAGGAACTACAAAGAGCATCTACAAGTTCCACTCACGGATCTCTGGATCTGGCACAATATCTGGGAAGTTTGTAATTGAGATGGGAAGTCACCAGGTCTATTTCCAGAAGGAGACACCAAGACAATCTGATTGAACATTTCCTGTGCGAGAGACTGGCGACTAAGATAGTCTGCTTCCCTATTGTTGACCCACCAGAATGTGAATAAGTGATATGTTCTACCCATGTTAAAATTTGAGCTATCTCCTTCATTGCTAATGGGCTTCAAATACATCCCTGATGTACGCCACAGCCATCTGACTGAAAACTGATATATCTCTCTTTTCAAAAGGGGCCGCGACTGGAGAGCCTGGAAGATTGGCTGAAGCTCCAAGAATTTTATTGGTAAGCTCGTCTTCTGAAGAGACAAAACTCATTCCACTCTCTAAACAGCCCCAGCCTAGCAAAAGAGTTGCATCAGTGGTTATAATGACCCAAGATGGACAAAGGAAAGATGCCCATAAGTCAATTGAATGATAATTTATCCGCCAGGATAGGAACCTTTAGAAATTCATAAATATTTTCTGATCTAAACAATTGTTTAAAGTTGAAGAGGACATAGATGAATATGAGCAAAGGGAACAGTGTCTGAGAAAGCCATCATCAGACCAACCACTTCCATACAATGAGCTACTAACAGAATAGCTGTGTCTGTAATTTAGCACAGGCCCTCTGTAATTTAAGTCTGTGTGGCTCCGTGAGAGAAAGGTGCATGGAAACTCAATCAATAGTTACTCCCAGAAAACAAACCTTGGAATTAGGAAACGGAGAACTCTTTAGAACATTTATCTTCCAACCATGGCTGGCCAGGAACACTAGAAGTTTCTCTGTGTGGGAAACTGTCAATGACAGAAATTGAGCCTAAACCAGAATGTCATCCAGGTAAGGGGCTACTGAAATCCCTTGAGCTATTATTACCACTAATAAGGCTCCCAAAACCTTTGTGAATACTCTCGGAGCTATTGCCAAACCGAATGGAAGGGCAACAAACTGAAAATGTTTGTCATGAAAGTCAAATCTGAGGAATTGATGATTATGTGAATGGGATATAAAAAGGTAAGCATCCTTCAGATCTGTTGTGGACATAAACTGACCCTGCTGTATTAGATGTAAAATAGTAGGTTTGGTGTCCATTATGAAAGTAGGAACAGTCAAGAATTTGTTTAAGGTCTTTAAATCCAGGATATATCTCCTCCTTTTTTGAAACAATAAAAAGGTTGGAATTAAAACCGTAACCCTGTTCTGAAAGGGGTACAGACTTTTATTTATCAGTTCCAAATCATAAACACACTGAAGAAAAGCAGCTGCTTTCAATAGTTATTTTGGGACATTAGACAAAGAAACTTTCCGCAAGGAGGTCTGGTCCAAAAACCTATCCTGTGACCTTGGGACACAATGTTTAAAACCCAAAAGTCCTAAACAGATTAAGAACAAGCCTCCTGAAAAAGGCTCAGCATGCCCTCTACCAGAACTGAATTTGGGTCGATGCCGCACCTTAATGCTGATTTGGAATTGTAGGATGACTTCTTCTGCTTGGGATTTGTTCCAGGAAGAACCTGGTTTCCAAGAAGGCTTGGAGGACTCAGGCTGTTGAGAGGAAGAGGACTTTTGCTTCTCAAAAAAAATCAGAAGAGCGAAAACAACTGACAGATCTATACTTAGTTAGACCTCTTGTCCTGGGGAGGAAAGGCACCTTTTCCCAGTAATGGTAAAAAAGATTGCATCCAAAACTGACCCAAAAAGAACCTCACCTTGAAAATGAAGAAATAATGGTCTGCAGATATGGTTTCCAAGAATAGACTAAGATTTGAGCTATAGAGCTCTTCTGGCTAAAAAAAACTGCAAGTCATATTTTTGGCATTAAACCGTATAATAACTACTGCATCACAGATGAAGGAACTAGCAGTGCACCCCAATGCAGAATATGCTGTGATGTGAGATGTCATCACAGAAAACACAGCATTTATGCAGAAAGAACAGGACATTTGCAGGAACTGTTAAAGCTTCCACTTTGTGGTGCTGCTCGACATGAGACTGTTCAAGCAGCACTGTGTTCTGGTGCACTATGTGAATGTTAACACAGCACATTGATTGGTAACTCGCTGTCAGGGATTTTTCAACCCGCCACCTAGCCTTTCCCAGTCTGCAAAGCTGTGACTCCTGAATGTTAAACATTGCTATGAGCAATGCACCTTTTTATTACTTCATTTTTATGTTATAATTATGTGATGTTACACCAAGAGCAAGGGAGACAAATTCACAAAAAAAAAATGTCATCGCAGAAAGTGAAAAAAGTTCTGCTTCTGGAGCAGTGCGAAGTAACTTTATGTAGCTTTGTAACTCTTATACTGAGGACTCTTCTGATATAAGAACAGCTAAAGAGTCACACGATAAGGCTGCTGCTCCTGTCACACCATTATACTAATAGCTGGCTTAAAGGACCACTAAACACAGCAGAATTTCATAATTAAAAAATGCATAATAAGACAATGCAAAGTAGTAGATTTTTTTCGGACAAATGTCAAAGTTAGTTAAATTTTTCCATCCTAAAGCATCATGTGACAGCCATTAGCCAATTACAAAATGCATATAAGAATATGTAAATCTTGCACATGCTCAGTAGGAGATGGTGCCTCAGAAAGTGTGCATATAAAAAGATTATGCACATTTAGATAATTGAAGTGAATTGCAAAGTTGTTTAAAAGTATGTGCTCTATCTGGATCATTTAATTATGACTTGACTGTCCCTTTAAATAGGAAACCTGAGAACAAATACTGAGAGAGAGGTTATTTGCATTTACTTTTGCAGACTTCTCTTGCTCCTTGTTTTAATTAATTTGTCAAGTTTTGAATTGTAATATGTTAGAAACAGTCTGATTCTAATTTCTGGGGAAAAATTTATTACTTTGAGAGAAAAATGTGTACAGCAATATGTATGTTATATTACTATATGAAAATAAAAGCAATTTTAACCTAAATAGGAAACCTACTTGAAGAAAAGAAATTCTGTGGAAAGCCTCTAATTTACGATCCATACGTTCTCTAAAAACGTACAATTATCCAATGGAACAGTAGTTGGTTTGGCAACGTAGAAATTGCACCATCAATTTTAGGAATATATTCCCATACATCCAAATTTTTAGCAGGTAAATAAACCATCCTTTTAAACTTGGAAGATGGAGCAAAAGGAATACCAGGATTGGATCATTCCTTAGACATCTCTTCAGGGACTGTTAAAATCTCAGGAAAATTAGGAGAGGGCTTAAAAAGTGCAGCTGATTAGTCTTTCAGGATCATAAACCTTTTGAGGAGAAATATGTTAAAGTCTGGAGAACTTCACGCAATAAGGAACGTAAATGGCAAATCTTGAACATAAAAGAATTATCAGTATCATGATCAGGGATGGAATCCTGATTATCTGAGAATAATTTGCCATATAAAGAATTTTCAGATGCAGAGTCTTTAAAAATTAGAGAATCAAAAGGCTTGTGTTTTTTCTCACTTGGCAGAGGCATAGCCGCTAAAACTTCAATTATAGTTGAAAGAGCCAAATCATTAAATCCTGGAGCACAATCCACAGATCTTCCCTGTGAAGTACACACTGAAGTAGGACAAACAGCTTTAGAGGGAAAAATGAAATGTATTTTTTAGATATATCTTTTATGTATTTTTTATAGGGAGATGTCCCTAAATCAATTTTTATTGTGTTTTTTATATATAAATAAATTTGGTGTACTTCACTAAGATATCTTAAGCTGTTTTAGCACCCACTTTTTTCTGTTTTGTTAAACACTATTTTAATACAATAAGGGAAGGTATTGTATCCTTTTAGAGGATTTTAAGATCGTTAGCCTAGCGCATTACTTATTAGTATTTTTCTTTTACTCAAAAAAGAAATGTATGCTTACCTGATAAAATATTTTCTTTCATGGTGGTATACAAGATAACATTTATAGGGATCAAATGGATAAAGGGTCCTGCCAAGAGTTGCACTTTTGTAGTCAGCTCTTATGATGGTGATCTACAAACAGCTTAAGGTAGTGAGAGGACATTCAGGATGAGAGACAGTGAGTGAAACAGGTTAGCAAGGAATAGGTCTGGTGCAAAGAGGTAGATTTGGGTGCCGTCGGCATACAAATTATATTAAAACCTGTGGGACTTTATTAAGTAACCGAATGATGATGTGTAGATTGAGAAAAGAAGGGGGAAGAGGACAGAGCCTTGCAGTACCCCTAAAAGAAAGTTGTAACGGGGCAGAGGATGCCCCAGAGAAGGCTACACTAATGGTACGGTTAGACAGGTAGGAAGAGAACCACAGGAGCTGTGTCACAAATGCCGAAGGATGGGAGCAAAAAAAGAGGTGGTCAACAGTATCAAAGGCTGCAGACAGATCAAGGAGGATAATCAGAGAGAAGTGGCCTTTACGATTTTGCTGTAAGTAGCTCGTTGGTAACCTTATCGATTGCGGTCTCTTTGAAGTGATGGGGGTCGAAATCCAGATAGCAGTGGGTCAAGGAGGGAGTTTAATGTAAGGAAATGAGATAGGCGTGCATATACTAGCTTTTCAAGAAGTTTTCAGGCAAGAGGGAGTAGGGAAATAGGGCAGTAGTTGGATATGAAGGTTGGGTCGAGAGAAGGTTTTTTTATGAAGATAGGTATGACCAGTGCATGTTTTAGAGATGAGGGAAAGGTTGAAAATGTGTGTAAGTATAGGGGTAAGGGTAGAAAAGATGGAGGGAAGTAGCTGTGAAAGGATGAGGTTGAGGGGAAAGGTAGTGAGGTGAGAGGATAGTATAAGGGCAGAAACATTTTGAGTTTGAAGAAAGAGTTGAGATAAGCGTATAGAAGGAATGTTGCTTATAAAAATTAAGAACAGAATAGTAGGAGTTCAAGATGAACTTGTAGTGAAGAAAGTCAGCTGAACTACAAGATTTTTTCCAGTGTCGCTCAGCAGTACGGGAACATCTGCGTAGGTACCCTGTCAGAGGAGTATGCCAAGGCTGAGAATGAGTGTGTAATTTCCGAACTATGGTAGGAGGGGCCATATTGTCAAGAACAAATGTAAGGGTGGAATTATAGTGGCAGATAGATTGGCCAAGGCAGGAAAAGGAGGGGATGGAAGAGAAGAGAGGTTCAAGAGAGCTAGCGAGCTGTTGCTGATAACAAAATTTATGCTTACCTGATAAATATATTCCTCTCCAGGCATAGAGAGTCCACAAAACATTCTAATTACTAGTGGGATATTCACTTCTGCCCAGCAGGAGTCGGCAAAGAGCACCCCAGCAAAGCTGTTAAGTATCACTTCCCTTACCCATAATCCCCAGTCATTCGGCCGAAGGGAACAGAAAAAGAAGTAACACAAGGCTATAGAGGTACCTGAAATTTGTACAAAAAAAAACCTGTCTGAATTTAAACAAGGGTGGGTCGTGGACTCTATGGCCGGAAAGAAAGAAATTTATCAGGTAAGCATACATTTTGTTTTCTTTCCTATGGCATAGAGAGTCCACAAAACATAATTATTACTAGTGGGAACCAATACCCAAGCAAGAGGACACAGAATGAAAAGGACGGGAAAACAAGACAGACGGACCTAAACTGAAGGCACCACCGCTTGAAGAACCTTTCTTCCAAAAGAAGCCTCAGCTGAAGCAAAAGTATAAAATTTGTAGAATTTGGAAAAAGTATGTAAAGAGGACCAAGTTGCCGCCTTGCATATCTGCTCCACAGAAGCTTCATTTTTAAAAGCCCATGAAGATGAAACAGCTCTAGTGGAATTAGCTGTAATTCTCTCAGGAGGCTGCTGTCCAGCTGTCTCATAAGCTAACCGGATAACACTTGTCAACCAGAGAAAGAGAGGTAGAAGAGGCCTTCTGACCACTACGCTTACCAGAGAAAACAACAAACAGGACCAAAGTCTTTCCCGAAAATCTTAAGTTGCTTAAAGGTAAAATTTAAGAGCACGCACAACATCCCAGTTATGCAAAAGACGTTCCTTCTGGGAAGAAGAAACAACAATTAATATTGCCATCCGACACTACCTTAGGGAGAAACCCTAGCTTAGTACGAAGGACTGCCTTATCAGCATGAAAAATAAGGTAAGGGGAAATCACACTGCAGAGCCGAAAGTTCAAAAACTCTGCGAGCAGAAGAAACAAAACCTTCCAAGATAGTAATTTAATACTAACAGAATGGATCGGCTCAAACGGAGCCTGCTGCAAACCTTTAAGAGCAAGGTTAAGACTCCAAGGAGGAGCAACAGATTTAAACAAAGGCCTGATTCTGACAAAGGCCTAAACAAAAGACTGAACATCTGGCAGAACTGACAGACTTTTATACAGAAGAATAGACAGATCAGAAATCTGACCCTTCAAAGTACTGACAGACAAACCCATCTCCAGGTCCTCCTGAAAACAAGCCAAAATCTGAGGAACCCATACTTTGTTCTAAGAAAAACCTTTTGAATCACACCAATCAACGTATTTACACCATACCCTATGGTAAATTCTCTGAGTAACCGGTTTACGAGCCTGAAGCATAGTATCTATGAGTTTCTCAGAGAAGCCACATCTAGCCAAACTTAGACGTTCAATCTCCAAGCAGTCAGCTTCAGAGAAACCAGATTTGGATGAAGAAAGGGACTCTAAAGTTTTAGGTCCTTCCTGAAAGGTAACCTCCACGGCGGAAAAGATGACATCACCAGAACCGCAAACCAGATTCTGCGAGGCCATGCAGGAGCTATTAGAATCACAGAAGCTCTCTTCTGTTTGATGCAAGCAATTACTCGTGGAAGCAACACAAACAGAGGAAACAGGTATGCTAGGTTGAAGCTCCAAGGAACTGCTAGAGCATCTACCAGAACAGCTTGAGGATCTCTTGACCTTGAACCGTATTTTGGAAGTTTTGACGAGACGCCATCATATCCAACTCCGGAACCCCCCACCTGAGAGTTATCATTGTGGAAACCTCTCCGGGATAAAAAGTCTGCCTGCTTTGAAAATCCGCCTCCCAGTTGTCCACCCCTGGTATGTGGATGGCAGAGAGATGGCAATCGTGAGACTCCCTGGTGATTGATGAAGGCCGAGGTGATGTCGTCTTACTGAAATCTGATAAATCGGACCAAAGCTAGTTGAGGCCGAGCTATTAAAGCATAGAAAATTGCTCTCAACTCCAAGATGTTTATTTGGAAGCGACGACTCCCCTGGAGTACACAGACCCTGTGTCTTTAAAAAAAAAAAAACTGCTCCCCTGCCTAACAGGCTGGCGTCCATGGTCACAATCACCCAGAAAGGCCTCAGGAAGCATGTGCCCAGAGACAGATGGTCCTATGAAACCCACCATGAGAGAGAGCCTATTGTTAGGGAATCCAAATGTATCTTCTGTGAGAGATCTGAGTAGTCCCCATTCATTGACTGAGCATGCATAGCTGCAGAGGTCTCAGATAGAATCGAGCAAAAGGAATAATGTCCATGGAGGCAACTATCAGTCCAATCACCTCCATGCATTGAGCCACAGATGGATGAACAGCAGATGAGAGAAACATGAAGTTTGGATTTTCTGACGTCCGTCAGAAAAATCTTCATGGACATGGACAGGGAATCTATGATTGTTCCCAAGAAACAAGGGAACACAGATTCACTTTCCACCCGTGGGAACATAGAATAGACAACAACATCTCGGTATGAGATCTTGCTAGATGAAAATATGGCGCTTGAATTAGAATGTCATCTAGATAAGGCGCCAGAGCCTGGTCGAAACACGGTTTTACCCTTATAAGGCAGATATAAAAGCTTGGATTTGAATGTAACATCTGCAGACCAAGATTTTAACCAGAGAGCTCTGCGAGCTAAAACAGTAAAACCAGAAATCTAAGCACCCAACCTAAGAATTTGCATGTTGGCATCACAAATAAAGGTATTGGCTAGCTTGAGAGCCTTGATCCTGTCTTGGATCTCCTCTATAGTAGTCTCTTCTAGGATAAGATTAGATGAGTCATCGCACTAATAACATGCTGTCCCCGCAACTGTAGCAATACTAGCAACAGGTTCCCACTGATGATAGCTCCCTCTACCTTGGCCACCGTGTGCCACGAGTCAAGAATAGAGTCAGCAACAGGAAACTTCTTTCTAAAAACAGGGGGGGGGGGGAGGAATCCCTGGTTTATCCCATTTCTGAGTTATAATATCTGCCATATGCTCTGGAACTGGAAATACTTCCACAGATGAGGGTACATCATATAAGCTATTAAGCTTACTAGACCGCTTTGGATTCTCCGCAACAGATTCAGGTTCTACCAAAGTGGCAAGAACCTCCTTCAAAAGAAATCAAAGGTGTAACTTAAATCAGAGAATAAACTCCTCTGAATCTGCAGAATTTGTCACTACAGTATCAGAATCTGACAATTCCCCCCTCAGAAGCCACTGAAGAATCCTCTGAGACAAACTGACTAACACAGCTTTAGCGGAGTCAGCCTTACTAACATCAATATGTTTAGATTTCCTCTTTCGTTTACCAGAAACCTTTGGAAAACATAATTTATGTAAGAACTTACCTGATAAATTCATTTCTTTCATATTAGCAAGAGTCCATGAGCTAGTGACGTATGGGATATACATTCCTACCAGGAGGGGCAAAGTTTCCCAAACCTCAAAATGCCTACAAATACACCCCTCACCACACCCATAAATCAGTTTAACGAATAGCCAAGAAGTGGGGTGATAAGAAAAAAGTGCGAAAGCATATAAAATAAGGAATTGGAATAATTGTGCTTTATACAAAAAAATCATAACCACCACAAAAAAGGGCGGGCCTCATGGACTCTTGCTAATATGAAAGAAATGAATTTATCAGGTAAGTTCTTACATAAATTATGTTTTCTTTCATGTAATTAGCAAGAGTCCATGAGTTAGTGACGTATGGGATAATGACTACCCAAGATGTGGATCTTTCCACGCAAGAGTCACTAGAGAGGGAGGGATAAAATAAAGACAGCCAATTCCTGCTGAAAATAATCCACACCCAAAAGAAAGTTTAATGAAAAACATAAACAGAAGATTCAAACTGAAACCGCTGCCTGAAGTACTTTTCTACCAAAAACTGCTTCAGAAGAAGAAAATACATCAAAATGGTAGAATTTAGTAAAAGTATGCAAAGAGGACCAAGTTGCTGCTTTGCAAATCTGATCAACCGAAGCTTCATTCCTAAACGCCCAGGAAGTAGAAACTGACCTAGTAGAATGAGCTGTAATCCTTTGAGGCGGAGTTTTACCCGACTCGACATAGGCATGATGAATTAAAGATTTCAACCAAGATGCCAAAGAAACGGCAGAAGCTTTCTGGCCTTTTCTAGAACCGGAAAAGATAACAAATAGACTAGAAGTCTTTCGGAAAGACTTAGTAGCTTCAACATCATATTTCAAAGCTCTAACAACATCCAAAGAATGCAACGATTTCTCCTTAGAATTCTTAGGATTAGGACATAATGAGGGAACCACAATTTCTCTACTAATGTTGTTGGAATTCACAACCTTAGGTAAAAATTCAAAAGAAGTTCGCAACACCGCCTTATCCTGATGAAAAATCAGAAAAGGAGACTCACAAGAAAGAGCAGATAATTCAGAGACTCTTCTGGCAGAAGAAATCGCCAAAAGGAACAAAACTTTCCAAGAAAGTAATTTAATGTCCAATGAATGCATGGGTTCAAAAGGAGGAGCTTGAAGAGCCCCCAGAACCAAATTCAAACTCCAAGGAGGAGAAATTGACTTAATGACAGGTTTTATACGAACCAAAGCTTGTACAAAACAATGAATATCAGGAAGATTAGCAATCTTTCTGTGAAAAAGAACAGAAAGAGCAGAGATTTGTCCTTTCAAAGAACTTGCGGATAAACCTTTATCTAAACCATCCTGAAGAAACTGATGAGAAAGACACCAAGAAATATAAGTCTTCCAGACTCTATAATATATCTCTCTAGATACAGATTTACGCGCCTGTAACATAGTATTAATCACAGAGTCAGAGAAACCTCTTTGACCAAGAATCAAGCGTTCAATCTCCATACCTTTAAATTTAAGGATTTGAGATCCTGATGGAAAAAAGGACCTTGCGACAGAAGGTCTGGTCTGAGCGGAAGAGTCCACGGATGGCAAGAGGCCATCCGGACAAGATCCGCATACCAAAACCTGTGAGGCCATGCCGGAGCTACCAGCAGAACAAACGAGCATTCCTTCAGAATCTTGGAGATTACTCTTGGAAGAAGAACTAGAGGCGGAAAGATATAGGCAGGATGATGCTTCCAAGGAAGTGATAATGCATCCACTGCTTCCGCCTGAGGATCCCGGGATCTGGACAGATACCTGGGAAGTTTCTTGTTTAGATGAGACGCCATCAGATCTATTTCTGGAAGCTCCCACATTTGAACAATCTGAAGAAATAACGTTTGGCGACTGAGATAATCCGCTTCCCAATTGTCTATACCTGGGATATGAACCGCAGAGATTAGACAGGAGCTGGATTCCGCCCAAACCAGAATTCGAGATACTTCTTTCATAGCCAGAGGACTGAGTCCCTCCTTGATGATTAATGTATGCC
Organism: Bombina bombina; assembly: GCF_027579735.1. Classification (NCBI taxonomy): domain Eukaryota; kingdom Metazoa; phylum Chordata; class Amphibia; order Anura; family Bombinatoridae; genus Bombina; species Bombina bombina. The sequence goes on from NC_069502.1 coordinate 972,249,612, forward strand.
ACAGTTGTGACATTGTCTGTCTGAAAACAAATTAACAATTCTTTCTTCAGAAGAGGCCAAGACTGAAGAGCTCTGAAAATTGCACGGAGTTCCAAAATATTGATCGGTAATCTCACCTCCTGAGATTCCCAAACTCCTTGTGCCGTCAGAGATCCCCACACAGCTCCCCAACCTGTAAGACTTGCATCTGTTGAAATTACAGTCCAGGTCGGAAGAAAAAAAGAAGCCCCCTGAATTAAACGATGGTGATCTGTCCACCACGTTAGAGAGTGTCGTACAATCGGTTTTAAAGATATTAATTGAGATATCTTTGTGTAATCCCTGCACCATTGATTCAGCATACAGAGCTGAAGAGGTCGCATGTGAAAACGAGCAAAGGGGATCGCGTCCGAAGCAGCAGTCATAAGACCTAGAATTTCCATGCATAAGGCTACCGAAGGGAATGATTGTGACTGAAGGTTTCGACAAGCTGAAATCAATTTTAGACGTCTCTTGTCTGTTAAAGACAGAGTCATGGACACTGAATCTATCTGGAAACCCAGAAAGGTTACCCTTGTCTGAGGAGTCAATGAACTTTTTAGTGAATTGATCCTCCAACCATGATCTTGAAGAAACAACACAAGTCGATTCGTATGAGATTCTGCTAAATGTAAAGACTGAGCAAGTACCAAGATATCGTCCAAATAAGGAAATACCACAATACCCTGTTCTCTGATTACAGACAGAAGGGCACCGAGAACCTTTGTAAAAATTATTGGAGCTGTAGCTAGGCCAAACGGCAGAGCCACAAACTGGTAATGCTTGTCCAGAAAAGAGAATCTCAGGAACTGATAATGATCTGGATGAATCGGAATATGCAGATATGCATCCTGTAAATCTATTGTGGACATATAATGCCCTTGCTGAACAAAAGGCAAGATAGTCCTTACAGTTACCATTTTGAACGTTGGTATCCTTACATAACGATTCAATATTTTTAGATCCAGAACTGGTCTGAAGGAATTCTCCTTCTTTGGTACAATGAAGAGATTCGAATAAAACCCCAGCCCCTGTTCCAGAACTGGAACTGGCATAATTACTCCAGCCAACTCTAGATCTGAAACACATTTCAGAAATGCTTGAGCTTTCACTGGATTTACTGGGACACGGGAAAGAAAAAATCTCTTTGCAGGAGGTCTTATCTTGAAACCAATTCTGTACCCTTCTGAAACAATGTTCTGCATCCAAAGATTGTGAACAGAATTGATCCAAATTTCTTTGAAAAAACGTAACCTGCCCCCTACCAGCTGAGCTGGAATGAGGGCCGCACCTTCATGTGGACTTAGAAGCTGGCTTTGCTTTTCTAGAAGGCTTGGATTTATTCCAGACTGGAGATGGTTTCCAAACTGAAACTGCTCCTGAGGATGAAGGATCAGGCTTTTGTTCTTTGTTGAAACGAAAGGAACGAAAACGATTATTAGCTCTGTTTTTACCCTTAGATTTTTTATCCTGTGGTAAAAAAGTTCCTTTCCCACCAGTAACAGTTGAGATAATAGAATCCAACTGAGAACCAAATAATTTGTTACCCTGGAAAGAAATGGAAAGTAGAGTCGATTTAGAAGACATATCAGCATTCCAAGTTTTAAGCCATAAAGCTCTTCTAGCTAAAATAGCTAGAGACATAAACCTGACATCAACTCTGATAATATCAAAAATGGCATCACAGATAAAATTATTAGCATGTTGAAGAATAATATTATGAGAATTATTATCTGTTACTTGTTGCGCTAAAGTTTCCAACCAAAAAGTTAAAGCTGCAGCAACATCAGCCAATGATATAGCAGGTCTAAGAAGATTACCTGAACACAGATAAGCTTTTCTTAGAAAGGATTCAATTTTCCTATCTAAAGGATCCTTAAAGGAAGTACCATCTGACGTAGGAATAGTAGTACGCTTAGCAAGGGTAGAAATAGCCCCATCAACTTTAGGGATTTTGTCCCAAAATTCTAATCTGTCAGACGGCACAGGATATAATTGCTTAAAACGTTTAGAAGGAGTAAATGAATTACCCAAATTATTCCATTCTCTGGAAATTACTTCAGAAATAGCACCAGGAACAGGAAAAACTTCTGGAATAACCACAGGAGATTTAAAGACCTTATCTAAACGTTTAGATTTAGTATCAAGAGGACTAGAATCCTCAATTTCTAAAGCAATTAGTACTTCTTTAAGTAAAGAACGAATAAATTCCATTTTAAATAAATATGAAGATTTATCAGCATCAACCTCTGAGACAGAATCCTCTGAACCAGAAGAGTCATTAGAATCAGAATGATGATGTTCATTTAAAAATGCATCTGTATAAAGAGAAGTTTTAAAAGATTTTTTATGTTTACTAGAAGGAGGAATAACAGACATAGCCTTCTTGATGGATTCAGAAACAAAATCTCTTATGTTATCAGGAACATTCTGAACATTAGATGTTGATGGAACTGCAACAGGTAATGGTACATTACTAAAGGAAATATCATCTGCATTAACAAGTTTGTCATGACAATTAATACAAACAACAGCTGGAGGAACAGCTACCAAAAGTTTACAGCAGATACACTTAGCTTTGGTAGTTCCAGCATCAGACAGCGATTTTCCTGAAGTATCTTCTGACTCAGATGCAACGTGAAACATCTTGCAATATGTAAGAGAAAAAACATATAAAGCAAATTTTATCAAATTCCTTAAATGACAGTTTCAGGAATGGGAAAAAATGCCAAGGAACAAGCTTCTAGCAACCAGAAGCAAAGAAAAATGAGACTTAAATAATGTGGAGACAAAAGCGACGCCCATATTTTTTTAGCGCCAAATAAGACGCCCACATTATTTGGCGCCTAAATGCTTTTGGCGCCAAAAATTACGCCACATCCGGAACGCCGACATTTTTTGGCGCAAAAGAACGTAAAAAATGACGCAACTTCCGGCGACACGTATGACGCCGGAAACAGAAAAGATTTTTTGCGCCAAAAAAGTCTGCGCCAAGAATGACGCAATAAAATTAAGCATTTTCAGCCCCCGCGAGCCTAACAGCCCACAGGGAAAAAATTCAAATTTTTAAGGTAAGAAAAATAATTGATTCAAGTGCATTATCCCAAATATGAAACTGACTGTCTGAAAATAAGGAATGTTGAACATCCTGAGTCAAGGCAAATAAATGTTTGAATACATATATTTAGAACTTTATTAAAAAAGTGCCCAACCATAGCTTAGAGTGTCACAGAAAATAAGACTTACTTACCCCAGGACACTCATCTACATGTTTGTAGAAAGCCAAACCAGTACTGAAATGAAAATCAGCAGAGGTAATGGTATATATATATAAGAGAGTATATCGTCGATCTGAAAAGGGAGGTAAGAGATGAATCTCTACGACCGATAACAGAGAACCTATGAAATAGACCCCGTAGAAGGAGATCACTGCATTCAAAAATAGGCAATACTCTCCTCACATCCCTCTGACATTCACTGCACGCTGAGAGGAAAACCGGGCTCCAACCTGCTGCGGAGCGCATATCAACGTAGAATCTAGCACAAACTTACTTCACCACCTCCATAGGAGGCAAAGTTTGTAAAACTGATTTGTGGGTGTGGTGAGGGGTGTATTTGTAGGCATTTTGAGGTTTGGGAAACTTTGCCCCTCCTGGTAGGAATGTATATCCCATATGTCACTAGCTCATGGACTCTTGCTAATTACATGAAAGAAAAGCCGATAAAGCTGCAAAAACAGCAGAAGTAATCTGCGCAGCAAAATCCCCAGGTAAAAAAAAAAAAAAACAGGAGCGAAACCGCAGGGCACTGCATGTGAAGCTTGAGGGGAAAGCTGAGGTATAGCTAGGATAACACTATCCTGAGAGACAGGAGGCTCAGGGAGAGACATATCTTTAAACTAAAGTTTTATTTAAACATAAAGAGCAAGACCGTACAGGAGGAATTATCTTAGCCTCCAAACACAATAAGCATTTTTTCAAATTAATCAACTTCAGTATTAGTGTCCATAATTGGGTATCAGTTCACAATTAACAAAAAAAATTAAATGCCAAATTAAGTTTATTTATATGAAGCAATAAAACATAAATAAGTACTTAAAACCCTCAACTCTGCTGAAGTCTTACCCCTACAGAAGTTGATATCCCACTAGCACAGAAAACCGGACACACCCGGTAGCAAAAAACACCTCCTTGTCACAGGAACAGTCCAAATCCACTTGCCACTGTAGAAAGAAGAAAATGCAGCCTCCACACTTGCCGCGGAAAACTCCGATCTGAACAGAGAAGCCGAAAACCGGAAGTGCAGAGGAGCGGTCACGTAACCACAATAAAAAATTTTTTTAAATTACGCCAAACAAAAGAAAAAGTAAAAGAAACACCTGTCAAACACTTCATACACTCTCCCATCTCTGAGCCCCCAATAAAAAATGATGCCTCTTAACATAAAAGCAGTGCCCCTAAAACTGATTTAAATACTTTCCACAAGGATTTAACCCCTATAGTGCCGCTACCTTCAAACCTAGAAAAGAAAGCACTTACCTGTAGATCCTTCTCTGTCAAGCAGGAGCTGTTTTATGAGGTGTGGCAGCTTCATCATATCTACCAGGAACATAGAAAAGAACAGAGTAAACAACTCTGGTTTTTTATAATAGGGGTAGCAATAATGTTAGAAGTTTAAGCAAAGACCACCTCGCCGTCTTCTAACTGCTAACAGCCACCCATTACTCTTACTAAAGAGATTGACATGGACACAGCATAGCCCCAATCCTTGCTTGCAGGGAAAAGTACCCATTAACAGGAATAAAATCTTCAGACACCATCTTCGCCATCCTCCCTTGATCAAGGCAAAGAGAATGACTGGGAGGTTATGGGTAAGGGAAGTGATACTTAACAGCTTTGCTGGGGTGCACTTTGCCACCTCCTGCTGGCCAGGAGTGAATATCCCACTAGTAATTAGAATGTTTTGTGGACTCTCTATGCCATAGGAAAGAAATAATGACTTAATGCTTCTGTGAAGTTTGGTGTGACGGGTAGAAGGAGGGAGAGTTGTAGGGAGGGATGTGATGTTACAAGTGAGGAGATGATGGTCAGAAAGAGGAAAAGGGAAGTTTGTTATTCATTGAGCTTCTTGAAGCTTAGTAAGGGTTTGATTCTCTGTATATAGAATTGCAGGGGAACAATAGGATTAAAAGGACAGTAAAGTAAAAATAAAAACTTCATAATTCAGATAGAACGTTCCAATGTTTTTCTATTATCTAATTTGCTTTGCTCTCTTGGTATTCTTTATTGAAAGGCATACATAGGTAGGCGCAGGAGCAGAAATGCACTACTGGAAGCTAGCTGCTGTTTGGAGGCTGCACAAATATGCCTCTTGTCATTGAATCACTCAATGTGCTCACCTAGCTCCCATTAGTGCATTGCTGCTCCTTCAACAAAGGATACCAAGAGAATAAAGCAAATTTGATAATAGAAGTAAATCTAAAAGTTGATTGTATGCTTTCTCTCACTAGTTTTCAAACCTGTCCTCAGACCTCCCTAAAAGGACAGATTATCAGGATATCTAAATTAGAGCACAGGTAAAATAATCAGCTGGATAGTAAACATGGTTATTTCTTTTATTATTATTTTATTTTAACTTTGTTTTTATTGTGAATTCAAAGCAAAATTACATACATTACGGAGACGCAGCTCCAAAAAATGCAACAAACATATATTGGATGTTTTTCAGACATTTTGATATCACATCGTAACAGAGAGGTCTGGATTTACAATAATTTAAAATTATACCATAAAAAAAAAAAACACGAAGAAAAGGAAAAAACAAATGTAGAGCATACTACTTCTACTTTTAGGTTTACAACACAATTTATTGTCTCCCAATGAAGGAAGACAAAAAAATTAATAAGAAAAACCCTTTCCTGGCCTCCCCTCCCCTCCCTCTATTCCAGATGCCCTCTTCTCTACCGCAAGACCTGACACCAACCAGCCTTATGAAGCGACTGCCTCTTTATGATCCACAGGCAACCAATACTGGGTAAGAAACTCTTACACAATAAGTGTTAGAAGAAATAGCGAGTTTTTAAAGGAGATATAAAATGAATCTGTATTGGCAAACGCCAAGACAAAATTACTCTCTTCCATTTAGAGAAAAATATTCTAAATTGTTTTTCAGGTTAGTTTTGAATCTTGCAATTCAATGGTCATTTGCAATTTCATAATATTAGAAAATTCAGCCAAACTGGGGGCATCAGGGGATTTCCACTTTTTGAATATTTAAGTACGTGCAGCCAAAATAGCCATAATTTATCAGGAGTTGGCCCCCTAACTTTGAGCTGTCACTATATAAAAAAAAAAAGTGTGTAAAGGTGCAATCGCAAAATTACTCTGAAGAAATTTGTTCAGCCAAAAATTAACCTTTCCCCAGTATTGCCTGATTTTAGGGCATGACCCCAAACAATGTATCATGTCCGCTATCTCTATATTACATTTAAAACAATTACCATATTGCTTTTCTTGTACCCATTTACCGATTCTATCTGGAGTAAGATAATAGTTATTAATCAGTTTCAATTGCGTCTCTCTCCAGCTAATTAATACCATTGCTGCTTCTATGATACTCTAACATATCTTGAGTTTGAATTGTCGGGAAATATTTAACAATATGTTTTGTCCCAGTATTATGAATAAAGTTTTATACCAATATGAGATTGATTGTTTGCCGGCTTTATACCACTTAAGTCCTATATCTATTTCCTGTTTATTCCAATCAAATCCATATATTAACAGTTGGTGCAAGAAAAGTAAATTTATGCTTACCTGATAAATTAATTTCTTCTATGGTATGACAAGTCCACGGATTCATCCTTTACTTGTGGGATATTATCCTCCTGCTAACAGGAAGTGGCAAAGAGCACCACAGCAGAGCTGTCTATATAGCTCCTCCCTTAGCTCCACCCCCCAGTCATTCGACCGAAGGTACAGGAAGAAAAAGGAGAAACTAAAAGGTACAGAGGTGACTGAAGTTTAAAATCAAAAAATATAATCTGTCTAAAAATGACAGGGCGGGCCGTGGACTCGTCGTACCATAGAAGAAATTAATTTATCAGGTAAGCATAAATTTACTTTTCTTCTATAAGGTACGACAAGTCCACGGATTCATCCTTTACTTGTGGGATACAATACCAAAGCTACAGGACACGGATGAACGGGAGGGACAAGACAGATGGTTAAACAGAAGGCACCACTGCTTGAAGAACTTTTCTCCCAAAAATAGCCTCCGAAGAAGAAAAGCACGAACCACATCCAAGTTGTCCAAAAAACGTCATTGCCCACAAAAACATAATTTATGTAAGAACTTACCTGATAAATTCATTTCTTTCATATTAGCAAGAGTCCATGAGCTAGTGACGTATGGGATATACATTCCTACCAGGAGGGGCAAAGTTTCCCAAACCTTAAAATGCCTATAAATACACCCCTCACCACACCCACAATTCAGTTTAACGAATAGCCAAGAAGTGGGGTGATAAGAAAAAAGTGCGAAAGCATATAAAATAAGGAATTGGAATAATTGTGCTTTATACAAAAAAATCATAACCACCACAAAAAAGGGCGGGCCTCATGGACTCTTGCTAATATGAAAGAAATGAATTTATCAGGTAAGTTCTTACATAAATTATGTTTTCTTTCATGTAATTAGCAAGAGTCCATGAGCTAGTGACGTATGGGATAATGACTACCCAAGATGTGGATCTTTCCACGCAAGAGTCACTAGAGAGGGAGGGATAAAATAAAGACAGCCAATTCCTGCTGAAAATAACCCACACCCAAAATAAAGTTTAATGAAAAACATAAACAGAAGATTCAAACTGAAACCGCTGCCTGAAGTACTTTTCTACCAAAAACTGCTTCAGAAGAAGAAAATACATCAAAATGGTAGAATTTAGTAAAAGTATGCAAAGAGGACCAAGTTGCTGCTTTGCAAATCTGATCAACCGAAGCTTCATTCCTAAACGCCCAGGAAGTAGAAACTGACCTAGTAGAATGAGCTGTAATCCTTTGAGGCGGAGCCTTACCCGACTCGACATAGGCATGATGAATTAAAGATTTCAACCAAGATGCCAAAGAAATGGCAGAAGCTTTCTGGCCTTTTCTAGAACCGGAAAAGATAACAAATAGACTAGAAGTCTTTCGGAAAGACTTAGTAGCTTCAACATAATATTTCAAAGCTCTAACAACATCCAAATAATGCAACAATTTCTCCTTAGAATTCTTAGGATTAGGACATAATGAAGGAACCACAATTTCTCTACTAATGTTGTTGGAATTCACAACCTTAGGTAAAAATTCAAAAGAAGTTCGCAACACCGCCTTATCCTGATGAAAAATCAGAAAAGGAGACACACAAGAAAGAGCAGATAATTCAGAGACTCTTCTGGCAGAAGAGATCGCCAAAAGGAACAAAACTTTCCAAGAAAGTAATTTAATGTCCAATGAATGCATAGGTTCAAACGGAGGAGCTTGAAGAGCCCCCAGAACCAAATTCAAACTCCAAGGAGGAGAAATTGACTTAATGACAGGTTTTATACGAACCAAAGCTTGTACAAAACAATGAATATCAGGAAGATTAGCAATCTTTCTGTGAAAAAGAACAGAAAGAGCAGAGATTTGTCCTTTCAAAGAACTTGCGGATAAACCTTTATCTAAATCATCCTGAAGAAACTGTAAAATTCTCGGAATTCTAAAAGAATGCCAAGAAAAATGATGAGAAAGACACCAAGAAATATAAGTCTTCCAGACTCTATAATATATCTCTCTGGATACAGATTTACGAGCCTGTAACATAGTATTAATCACAGAGTCAGAGAAACCTCTTTGACCAAGAATCAAGCGTTCAATCTCCATACCTTTAAATTTAAGGATTTGAGATCCTGATGGAAAAAAGGACCTTGCGACAGAAGGTCTGGTCTTAGCGGAAGAGTCCACGGATGGCAAGAGGCCATCTGGACAAGATCCGCATACCAAAACCTGTGAGGCCATGCCGGAGCTACCAGCAGAGCAAACGAGCATTCCTTCAGAATCTTGGAGATTACTCTTGGAAGAAGAACTAGAGGCGGAAAGATATAGGCAGGATGATACTTCCAAGGAAGTGATAATGCATCCACTGCTTCCGCCTGAGGATCCTGGGATCTGGACAGATACCTGGGAAGTTTCTTGTTTAGATGAGACGCCATCAGATCTATTTCTGGAAGCTCCCACATTTGAACAATCTGAAGAAATACCTCTGGGTGAAGAGACCATTCGCCCGGATGCAACGTTTGGCGACTGAGATAATCCGCTTCCCAATTGTCTATACCTGGGATATGAACCGCAGAGATTAGACAGGAGCTGGATTCCGCCCAAACCAGAATTCGATACACTTCTTTCATAGCCAGAGGACTGTGAGTCCCTCCTTGATGATTGATGTATGCCACAGTTGTGACATTGTCTGTCTGAAAACAAATGAACGATTCTCTCTTCAGAAGAGGCCAAGACTGAAGAGCTCTGAAAATTGCACGGAGTTCCAAAATATTGATCGGTAATCTCACCTCCTGAGATTCCCAAACTCCTTGTGCCGTCAGAGATCCCCACACAGCTCCCCAACCTGTGAGACTTGCATCAGTTGAAATTACAGTCCAGGTCGGAAGAACAAAAGAAGCCCCCTGAATTAAACGATGGTGATCTGTCCACCACGTTAGAGAGTGTCGTACAATCGGTTTTAAAGATATTAATTGAGATATCTTTGTGTAATCCCTGCACCATTGATTCAGCATACAGAGCTGAAGAGGTCGCATGTGAAAACGAGCAAAGGGGATCGCGTCCGATGCAGCAGTCATAAGACCTAGAATTTCCATGCATAAGGCTACCGAAGGGAATGATTGTGACTGAAGGTTTCGACAAGCTGAAATCAATTTTAGACGTCTCTTGTCTGTCAAAGACAGAGTCATGGACACTGAATCTATCTGGAAACCCAGAAAGGTTACCCTTGTCTGAGGAATCAATGAACTTTTTAGTGAATTGATCCTCCAACCATGATCTTGAAGAAACAACACAAATCAATTCGTATGAGATTCTGCTAAATGTAAAGACTGAACAAGTACCAAGATATCGTCCAAATAAGGAAATACCACAATACCCTGTTCTCTGATTACAGACAGAAGGGCACCGAGAACCTTTGTAAAAATTCTTGGAGCTGTAGCTAGGCCAAACGGCAGAGCCACAAACTGGTAATGCTTGTCCAGAAAAGAGAATCTCAGGAACTGATCTGGATGAATCCTTACATAACGATTCAATATTTTTAGATCCAGAACTGGTCTGAAGGAATTCTCCTTCTTTGGTACAATGAAGAGATTTGAATAAAACCCCATCCCCTGTTCCAGAACTGGAACTGGCATAATTACTCCAGCCAACTCTAGATCTGAAACACATTTCAGAAATGCTTGAGCTTTCACTGGATTTACTGGGACACGGGAAAGAAAAAATCTCTTTGCAGGAGGTCTTATCTTGAAACCAATTCTGTACCCTTCTGAAACAATGTTCTGAATCCAAAGATTGTGAACAGAATTGATCCAAATTTCTTTGAAAAAACGTAACCTGCCCCCTACCAGCTGAGCTGGAATGAGGGCCGCACCTTCATGTGGACTTAGAAGCTGGCTTTGCTTTTCTAGAAGGCTTGGATTTATTCCAGACTGGAGATGGTTTCCAAACTGAAACTGCTCCTGAGGATGAAGGATCAGGCTTTTGTTCTTTGTTGAAACGAAAGGAACGAAAACGATTATTAGCCCTGTTTTTACCCTTAGATTTTTTATCCTGTGGTAAAAAAGTTCCTTTCCCACCAGTAACAGTTGAGATAATAGAATCCAACTGAGAACCAAATAATTTGTTACCCTGGAAAGAAATGGAAAGTAGAGTTGATTTAGAAGACATATCAGCATTCCAAGTTTTAAGCCATAAAGCTCTTCTAGCTAAAATAGCTAGAGACATAAACCTGACATCAACTCTGATAATATCAAAAATGGCATCACAGATAAAATTATTAGCATGTTGAAGAAGAATAATAATATTATGAGAATCATGATCTGTTACTTGTTGCGCTAAAGTTTTCAACCAAAAAGTTGAAGCTGCAGTAACATCAGCCAATGATATAGCAGGTCTAAGAAGATTACCTGAACACAGATAAGCTTTTCTTAGAAAGGATTCAATTTTCCTATCTAAAGGATCCTTAAACGAAGTACCATCTGACGTAGGAAAATAGCCCCATCAACTTTAGGGATTTTGTCCCAAAATTCTAATCTGTCAGACGGCACAGGATATAATTGCTTAAAACGTTTAGAAGGAGTAAATGAATTACCCAAATTATTCCATTCTCTGGAAATTACTTCAGAAATAGCACCAGGAACAGGAAAAACTTCTGGAATAACCACAGGAGATTTAAAGACCTTATCTAAACGTTTAGATTTAGTATCAAGAGGACCAGAATCCTCAATTTCTAAAGCAATTAGTACTTCTTTAAGTAAAGAACGAATATATTCCATTTTAAATAAATATGAAGATTTATCAGCATCAATCTCTGAGACAGAATCCTCTGAACCAGAAGAGTCATTAGAATCAGAATAATGATGTTCATTTAAAAATTCATCTGTATAAAGAGAAGTTTTAAAAGATTTTTTATGTTTACTAGAAGGAGGAATAACAGACATAGCCTTCTTGATGGATTCAGAAACAAAATCTCTTATGTTATCAGGAACATTCTGAACATTAGATGTTGATGGAACTGCAACAGGTAATGGTACATTACTAAAGGAAATATTATCTGCATTAACAAATTTGTCATGACAATTAATACAAACAACAGCTGGAGGAATAGCTACCAAAAGTTTACAGCAGATACACTTAGCTTTGGTAGTTCCAGCATCAGACAGCGATTTTCCTGAAGTATCTTCTGACTCAGATGCAACGTGAGACATCTTGCAATATGTAAGAGAAAAAACAACATATAAAGCAAAATTGATCAAATTCCTTAAATGACAGTTTCAGGAATGGGAAAAAATGCCAGTGAACAAGCTTCTAGCAACCAGAAGCAATAAATAATGAGACTTAAATAATGTGGAGACAAAAGCGACGCCCATATTTTTTTAGTGCCAAATAAGACGCCCACATTATTTGGCGCCTAAATGCTTTTGGCGCCAAAAATGATGCCACGTCCGGAACGCCGACATTTTTTGGCGCAAAAGAACGTCAAAAATGACGCAACTTCCGGCGACACGTATGACGGCGGAAACAGAAAAGATTTTTTGCGCCAAAAAAGTCCGCGCCAAGAATGACGCAATAAAATGAAGCATTTTCAGCCCCCGCGAGCCTAGCAGCCCACAGGGAAAAAAGTCAAATCTTTAAGGTAAGAAAAATATTTGATTCAAATGCATTATCCCAAATATGAAACTGACTGTCTGAAAATAAGGAATGTTGAACATCCTGAGTCAAGGCAAATAAATGTTTGAATACATATATTTAGAACTTTATTAAAAAAGTGCCCAACCATAGCTTAGAGTGTCACAGAAAATAAGACTTACTTACCCCAGGACACTCATCTACATGTTTGTAGAAAGCCAAACCAGTACTGAAACGAAAATCAGCAGAGGTAATGGTATATTTATAAGAGTATATCGTCGATCTGAAAAGGGAGGTAAGAGATGAATCTCTACGACCAATAACAGAGAACCTATGAAATAGACCCCGTAGAAGGAGATCATTGAATTCAAACAGGCAATACTCTCCTCACATCCCTCTGACATTCACTGCACGCTGAGAGGAAAACCGGGCTCCAACCTGCTGCGGAGCGCATATCAACGTAGAATCTAGCACAAACTTACTTCACCACCTCCATAGGAGGCAAAGTTTGTAAAACTGAATTGTGGGTGTGGTGAGGGGTGTATTTATAGGCATTTTAAGGTTTGGGAAACTTTGCCCCTCCTGGTAGGAATGTATATCCCATACGTCACTAACTCATGGACTCTTGCTAATTACATGAAAGAAACATTAACAGCACTCCCAGTTCAAAAAACGTTTGGCCACAAACATTCAAAACTCAGTGTCAACCATTTTTAATTAGTCCCTTATGCAAGCTTAGTAATGCCTTTCTATAGGCTCTTAGGATTACTGCTTAGCCTTAACCCTCATGGGGATACTGTCAGCCTTTCTGAAATACACAGTCTCTCCAGAAAAAATGACTGAACATACCTCACTGCTATATAGCATGAAAACGTTCCTCACACTGAAGTTTCTTGTACCCCTCAGCCTCTGTGGGAACAGCACTGGATCTTAGTTACAAATGCTAAGATCATCATCCTCCAGGCAGAAGTCTTCATCCATCTGCTGCCTGAGAGTAAATAGTACACACCGGTACCATTTAAAACAAAAAACTCTTGCTTGAAGAAATTAAAAACTAATATTTTATCACCTCTCTCACTTTACCCTTCCTAGTACTTAGAGTAGGCAAAGAGAATGACTGGGGGTGGAGCTAAGGGAGGAGCTATATAGACAGCTCTGCTGTGGTGCTCTTTGCCACTTCCTGTTAGCAGGAGGATAATATCCCACAAGAAAAGAATGAATCCGTGGACTTGTCGTACCTTATAGAAGAAATAGTTCCACACTTGCAGATATGCAAAAAAAATCTTTGCTGGAAGTGAATATTTGCCGGATAATTCCTTGTAAGTTTGAATTGATCTAATTTCTTCAACTGTGAAAAATGTATTATTAATGTTACCCGCCATTCTCTAAATACCACATTATCTATGCCTGGTTTAAAATCAGGAGTACCCACAATGGGCAGATATTGAGATATCTGATACTCATGTCCCATTAGAATAGAATATTTCTGCCATGCTAGTATAATATTGGCTAATATTGCTGGTAGCTTGCTGTATAGATAGTGGAAGATAGCTTTTAAATTGAACGGAGCTATCAGATCTGTTTCCATCTCATAATACGTAACATAATTGGCTTCAGTTGGCCAATCTTTACCAAATTTAGCCATTGTGATCCAGTTGTAATATTGTATATTAGGAAGTGAGAATCCACCATAGTTCTTAAGTTGTGTAAGTTTCTCTATTGACATACAATGTCTTTTTTTACCCCAGATAAAAGAAGCACATGCCCTATTATATATATTTATAGCTTTTTTTTAAATGAACAGCGGTAGATTTTTTTTAGCAAAAACAACAAATGAGGAAAGAAAATTTTCTTTAACAACATAATCTTTGCCAATAAAGACAAATAATGAACTTTCCATCTGTTAATATCTTTATGCAAATTATTAAAAAAAATAGTTCACTTCCGCCCCTTAGTCTGATGACGTCATACCCGGAAGGCGCGCACGGTTATTTGGTGCAGGAGAGAAATCTGGGAGTAGCCACATGTTAAACAGGTTTTAAAACGTTTGAACCTGGAGTTTCAATACAAGCACACCACTACCAGACAGCCCAACACACAGGAAAGCCGCCGTATCCAGCAAGGAGCCGGAGAGAGCCAGCTGGTCAGCTCTAAGTACCAGCCCGCTTCCACAAGCACACTGGTGTGCTATGTCAAAGTGTGAGTACCCTGTGCATACAATACTTGGAGCTCATGCAGAATTGTAACGATTGATACACACATTGGTGCGCCTCTCTTCTTTTGTCTCACTACCTTAAGGTGGTACCAGTCCTTAGGATTTTTCCCTAGTTTGATTCCTAAATAATTTATGAATTCTACTTCTTTAAACATATGTGTTGCAACACTTCTTGATGTATTATTCATCCATAATATCTCAGACCTTTTTGAGTTAATTTTATATCCTGATAATTGGCTGTAGCAGCTAATAACCTCTAAACACTTAGGTATATTAGTTTCATGTAAAAAATAGTATGATGTCATCCGCATACAGTGAAATTACCAAATTTTGGTTCCCTATTTCCTGCCTTAAACAAACTGCTAATGGTTCTAACGCTATATTAAATAGTAAGGGTGACAACGGGCACCCTTGACTTGTCCATCTTTGTAAAGTGATATAGTGAGATAGTTCACCATTGACTAACAGCTTGTGAATGTGGCTTGTCATATATCAATTTTATTAACTTGACCTGTGAAACCAAACTTTAAACATATGATCCCAAATAATAGAGTCAAAAGCTTTTTCTGCATTGATTATTAAAGGGACAGTCTAGTCCAAAATAAAACTTTCATGATTTAGATAGAGAATGTAATTTTAAAAAAATTTCCAATTTGCTTTTATCACCAATTTTACTTTGTTCTATTGGTATTCTTAGTTGAAAGCTAAACCTAGGAGGTTCATATGCAAATTTCTAAGCCCTTGAAGGCTGCCTCTTCTCTCAGGGCATTTTGACAGTTTTTCACCACTAGAGGGTGTTAGTTCATGTGTGACATATAGATAACACTGTGCTCACGCACGTGGAGTTCCAGTGAGCCAGCTCTGACTGGCTAAAATGTATGTCCGTCAAAATAACTGAAATAAGGGGGCAGTTTGCAGAGGCTTAGATACAAGATAATGACAGAGGTAGTAAAAAGTGCATTTATATAACTGTGTTGGTTATGCAAAACTAGGGAATGGGTAATACAGGATTATCTATCTTTTCAAACAAAAATTCTGGTGTAGACTGTGTCCCTTTAACAAAATTATTTTGTAAGAATGAGAAATTCATGACATGTCTGGGAATACTGGTAAAAACCATGTTTATTACACCTTTTTTTAAACCCAATGGGGGGGGGGGGGGGGGACACATCACAGACTGCCTTGCCTGAAGAAAAAGGTCTCAACTATTTTGCTCAAACACATAATTTATTAATCAAGAGATAAATCTATGGGCCATTAAAATTAATAGGCCTGATGAAAACTAAAAATAAGGATACAGACTCAGTGATTAAGACCAAATAGGAAGATAGAATATCCAGATTTTGATGATAAAAATGGAGCAATCGGAATTACTAATTAGGGAAAGAGCTTGATTTCAACTATGACTCTGAGACCATAAGGTCCAAATGTGAACTAAGTCAGTCACAAACTGGTATAAAAGAAGCAAACCATTCTCCCAAAAGAAGAAAGTATAAATTGAAGCAACCCGCCTGCAAAAATTCACTTCTAAGAAGTAATGCAGAAAAAGTACAGTACTCAGATAAAGACAAATTCAAGAGACTACTATTACTGATAAGGAAACTAGATGATCTCCTCTGAGGAAAAACATATGCCACAGATGTGACATTATCTGACTTTAAAAAAAAGACAAATATCTAATTTGTGGGGAAAAAAGTCCTTACTTTAATGGTAGGCAAATATGGTTAGAATCCAAAGATTTTGTACATAATGTGACTAGGCCTTTAAAGAAAAGAATAATCTACCGTATACCTAAAATCTGGATTGGAGGTAAAAGTTATTTGAAAGAGACAGAAGGTTTCTTAGATTGTTTTGCCTTATACCAAATAACTCTAGACTTCCAAACAGCTCTGGAAAAGTCTTTAAGACTTCCTCCAGACACAGTAGAAATAATGGTATGTAACCAAGGAAAATAAATCCTTACTCAGAAAAAGCATACCATGTCTGCTGACCAAGAAATTAACCACAGAGCATTGTGTGTATTGAAAAAAATCCTATCTTAGCATTAGTATGCACAATGACTAAAATTACATTTTCAAATAAGGAATTTGCTGAGTTTAGAAGATTCAAAGCATTCTGAAAATCTTCAAAAGCAGAAAACTGCTGAAACTAGATCAGACAGATTTCCACATCAAAGTGAAAAGACTGCAATTATGCCAGCGACCTCAAAGCTGTTGAAAACAGGGAACAAACCCAAATTTCTTTTCTATGGGGTCCCTGAAAAATGAACTATCCTCAAAAGGAATAGTAAATCATATGGATAAAATGGCAATTGACACGTCCACTATGTAAACGATTCCCTAAGGTTCTACAAAAGAATCGGATAAAGAGAACATCTTTGAAAACTCAGAAAACTGAGTAAAGTCCTGGCGAGACCTATTTGATTCATTGAAATGGCTTAATTGAAAAGGAAATGCAACTAGAGAAAAACATCCAATAAAAAATGTATGAGAGAGTGTTCTGCTGGATTATGGTCTTGGACAATAAATATACAAAAAAAAAATTCTAACAAACAGCAATGATGGAGATAAAGACAGTTTCTCTCCACAAAGGCAATTTTAGGGGCAGTTAGAGCACTAAGACACCTACTAAAGGAATAGTCTAGTCAAAATGAAACTTTCATGATTCAGATAGTGTAGGCAATTTTAAGCAACTTTCTAATTTACTCCTATTATCAATTTTTCTTCATTTTCTTGGTTACTTTATTTGTAAAAGCAAGGACGTAAGCATAGGAGCCGGCCCATTTTTGGTTCAGCATGTGGGTAGCACTTTCCGATTGGTGTCTAAATGAAGCCACCAATCAGCAATGCTACGCAGGTGCTTAACCAAAAATGGGATGGCTCCTAAGCTTACATTTAAATAAAGATACCAAGAGACAATTACTAACATTTATTTATTTCTTAGTTATAAAAGTCCATGATCCTTACACTTGGGAATTACATCACCTGGCCACCAGGAGGAGGCAAAGACACCCTACCAGAGCTTTCATATATCCTTCCTACTTCCCGTTCCCTCCCAGTAGTGCTTAAAGCTGAGGAAAAAATAAAGGAAAAAAAAAAGACAATAGGGAAAAGAGGTGCAAACTAGGATTGCCGAAACCATGTACTACAATGCTTGAGTGGGTTTGTGGACTTTCACTACCAAAAAAGAAATTATCAAGTAAGAATAAATTATGGCTTTCATTCTAATGGTAGTTAGAGTCCACGATCCTTACACTTGGTAACCAATACCCAAGCAGAGAAGTCCACAAAATAAAGGGACGGGAAAAGGCAGGCACCTTAGACACCACAGCCCTAAGAACCTTTCTACCAAACACATCAAAATGATAGAATTTTGTAAACGTGTGAGGAGAAGACCAAGTCGCAGCTTTACAAATTTGTTCGACAGAAGTTAAACGCAAGATCCACATGGTAAAAGTGTAACACGGCCCCTTTTTACCCCAGTACTAGGGAATATAATAAAAAAAAATACAGCAGGCTGATAAAATTTGTGTAATAAGACAAATGACACAAACTAACCCCCATTGTGGTTACTGTGCACTTACCCCATGCATGGAACAGACATGATACCCTTGTCCAGGGAATGCAGACGATCTGTGGTTATCACTGACAGACCAAACGGTCTGTGTCCTGTCACTGACAGCCTTAGGATCTATGTAGAGAAAGCATCTGTGTGATCAGAATTCAGTGAGGTTTGGGAACTTCCCAGCGACATCTTGATCTGCTGTGAAAGTAACTCCACCAGTAAGGAGAATTATAAATCACAGCCTTCCAAAAAACATAATTTATGTAAGAACTTACCTGATAAATTTATTTATTTCATAGTGGCAAGAGTCCATGAGCTAGTGACGTGTAAGAATGTATATCCCATACGTCACTAGTTAATGGACTCTTGCCACTTACATGAAAGAAATAACCCTCTCTTTTGGGAACTATATACTGAGGTATAATATAATTTATCTTCTAGCACCTCTTTCTCCTTGCTTTCTCCATGAAGAGGCAAAGAACTACTGGGAGGGAAGGGGAAGTATGAGGAATATATAAAAGCTCTGGTAGGGTGTTTTTGCCTCCTCCTGGTGGCCCGGTGATGTAATTCCCAAGTGTAAGGATCACTACCATTATAAAGAAAATGGGGACAGACTGACTCAGTGCATTAAATGACCCACATAGGTACTGCATAGTTGAGCAGGACGACAAACAAGCAGATTTGCAAAGCACACACATTTTCAAAGGAAAAATATGGCCTTTTGATCTACTCTCTAAAGGGTCTCAGAAAGTTGCTGTGGGAAGATATTTGTTTGGCTCTATTAGAAAGGAAATATAGAAACACACAGAAAGGAATGGCACCTGAAGAAAAGCTATTTTAATGCTTTAAATGTTGTGCTACTTTGGGAAATAGTAATAACACAGTAGCAGTGTAAGTTCCCTGTCAACTGAATAACCCAAACAAACTTGTACTAAAATATATTTGTAATGTAGAAGTGACCTCCAAGCTCTCAATGAATAGGGTACTCACCCCCTCCAAAATGAACTTCCCTAGATACAGCTGAGAAAACGATGAGACGCGGTGACAATGGCTGCTGCACCACGTGAGGTGGGAAAACATTAACACTCGAACTGCCAAAAGTAGCACACTGCCACCGTTATAAGAATAATTTCCGTTCATAACCATCCGAATATAAGGAATGCTCAAAAAAAACTTCAACAGTAGAAGCGTGCACAAGCCACCGCTGTTAAAAAAGTAGTAAATATCGGAATGCACTCTTTAGTCTGCTCAGCGCTATTATCCTCACTTTGTAGTATGGCAAGAGCTATTAGTCTCACCGAAGAGGCTGAATAAACCATATACATAAAAAATAAAATAAAAAGATCCATTTTCTACATGCTGGCTGTACAAAACACCCCTTAAATACAATGTGTACACATGTAATAAGTAGGCATATAACACAATTAGTGAAGATGTGTATAGTATAGGTGGAACCTGGTTTGTCCCCTGGCTATGCTATACATAAAAAAATGTACCTACTAACAGCCTGCTGGCTATGCGGGTGATCTGTACTTACCTGAACAGCACCCACTCCACTGTGGTTACCAGCTGCAGTGAATACTGCTTCCAGTGGAGAGCCTACCCAGTGCTGTGCAAGAGTATAATGACAAACCAAAAGGAGGCGGCTAAGAGTAGAGTACCCCTCTATATATGTAAAACACTGAGCTATAAAGAAAAGTGGGAGGGTTCAAAAGCTCTTGGTGTATTTGTGTCTCCTCCTAGTGGATACAATTCAATCCTATATATCAAGGCTCATAGACTTTCACCGCTTTATGGAAGGGGCATTAACAACTATACCTAGAACATTCTACTACTACTCTGTGACGGCATTTAACCCAGGCCTGATATTAAAAATTCTAGTAACTCTTCTTCTCACTCTTTCTTGCTGTTCTTCTGCGACAGATGGCAGGCACCTAATTTTCCCTGTTCTATGGGCAGAATAAATCAGTTAAAATGTAAAAAGCAACTGTGTTTAATCAGTCTCTCCATCTAACCAGAGGTGAAAAGAAAAGGTTATTATTGATTTGGGAACAAAAGAGGGTACATGGTGATAAATATTTGCAGGGTGCTAATGTCTAGTCATTATAATCAGAATTTCTATTGAAGTCAATAGAGCCATTAGGCATTTCAATACAATATATGCGTAAGTTATGAGCTTGTACAAAGGATCTTACTTGCCTACTAATGCACGTCCTTTTTTGGAGAAATTCCTTTCGTAAGTATAAGATCTAATTTCTTGCCCTTTTTTTTTTGGGGGGGGGGGGAAGGTGCGAGTTGAGTGAAGTTTACTTTGATACATTTTGGCCATATATTTGGTTGATCTATCTATTGGGTACTTATAGAGTGCGAACTAATCACCCGTGAGAGTCTCAAAGCGCTAAGGGAAAGGGGAAAGGGGATAGGAGAAAGGGGGGGGGGGGGAGGGGATGGGCATTCAGTCGAAGAGCCAGGTTTTGAGGTCCTTTCTGAACTTTGTAAGGGAGGTGGATTGTCTGAGGTGAAGCGGGAGGGTGTTCCATGTCTTAGCCGCCATGTGGGAGAAGGATCTTCAATCCGCTGTGAATTTGCTGATGCGGGGGATGACTGCGAGTGCTTGGTCGGCCGATCAGAGTTGTCTGGCGGGGGTGTAGAAATTTACACGGTGGTTGAGGTATTCAGGTCCGATAATGTGTAGGGCCTTGAACGCGTGGGTAAGGAGCTTGAAGGTGATTCTCTTGTTGATGGGGAGCCAGTGAAGGTTCCTTAGGTGTTCTGTGATGTGGCATTGGAGGGGGATGTCAAGGATGAGTCTGGCTGAGGCGTTCTGGATACGTTGGAGTCTCTTTTGGAGTTTGATGGTGGAGCCGGCATAGAGTGCGTTGCCGTAGTCTAACCGGCTGCTGACGAGGGCGTGGGTGACTGTTTTCTTGGTTTCGGTAGGGATCCACTCGAAGATTTTTCATAGCAGGTGGAGAATGTGGAAGCATGTTGAGGTGATGCCATTGATTTGTCGGTCCATGGAGAGTGAGGAGTCCAGGATGAAGCCTAGATTTTGTACGTGGTCGGTTGGTAGATTAATGTAAGCGTTGGAGTCTAATAAAGAGGGTTGTACATAAATAATTTTAAATAATGGCTACTCTCTGCTACAGAGATAGCTTCATAGATATTAAAGAGATATGAAACCCAAAAAACTTATTTTGTGAAACAGACAGGAGCATACCATTTTAAAAAAAAAGTTTCCCATATATCTTGCAAATGGGTAACATTCCTACAAAACTGCTGACATGTAGTGCTCCAGACACAGGATCGATCTGAATCATGAAAGACAAATTCTGGGTTTTTGTTTATTTAACTCTCAACATTAACCTGTCTAGAGATTGCTAATGGTTACACAGTAAAATACAATTTTAAAAAACATTTTTTTTTCTTTTAAATAAATACACTAGAATGAATATATACATACATATACTGTACATACATATACATACATATATATTCATGTAACTATATAAAAGGATGAAACAAAGCACCTGGAAATTAAATAACAGACACCACAACATAAAAACTGATGGTCTGGTTCCTGGAGATGTTCCAAAGGGGATCAAAGAAAAATAATAGTGTATTTTATTATTGCACAAAACTATGTGTTTAACCCCTGTACAGAAGTTACACACAGCTAAAGTTAGATTATTAGCAGCAATACACTACCAATTCTGAGAGTAACACAGCCAGTGATTGGCAGCTATTCACATATGCCAGCTCCAATTGACTCAGCAGCTATGAGCAGCTCAGGACAAGTAATGCATTGCATGTCTAGAAGGAGTTAAACTGTTGAAAGCAATAGTTCAAAAATGAAATGTTTAAAAACAGTAAAAAA
This sequence comes from Bombina bombina, assembly GCF_027579735.1. Taxonomy (NCBI): domain Eukaryota; kingdom Metazoa; phylum Chordata; class Amphibia; order Anura; family Bombinatoridae; genus Bombina; species Bombina bombina. The sequence goes on from NC_069502.1 coordinate 972,271,711, forward strand.
AAAATGGTATTAAAGCTCTCGCATGTCCTTTAAAGTAAACTACAAGGTTGATTGGTTGTAGAACTTTAAACTTGGAATATAAATAAATAAATGTATTAAGGGATTTAAAGAGAAAAATATCTACACAACTATTTTCTTTATAAATTGAATGATGTTTTGCAAAACATGGTATAATTACCAGACCTGCCTTATTCTTTTTGTAAATACAAGTCGCTCATTTATCCTTAGCTAGTACACTTTTATTCTATAAAGTTTGCACTGGTAACAAAACAGAGTTTAGAACACAAAAAAAAGGAATATGTTAAAAATGCCTTTATGTTTCTTCTTGAAAAGACAAAAAAAAAAGGCAGCGCAAATGCTAATTCTGCATGCATAAGTGGTTGAATCTGCTGTGATAAGTGGGATCTTAAACAAATTAGCAACAAGAAAATGATAATCAAAGGAATGCTGTTTACAAATAAGAGATGGTTATGTTGGCCAGACACCAGATTCATGCGGCTCCTAACACCTGTCCCTCTACCTTACAGCTTTCTATTAATGAGCGTCTCCAGCCAGCAGCTGCATAGACTGAAAGAGACAGCGTATCTAAAGAACTCGTTTCTGATCTAGCGCATACAAGAAAGCATGTGAAAATACACAAAACCAACAAAAGTGAATATGGCTATTCAACTCGCAGGTTACAGCAACCCAATATTCTGGCTGTTTCAGAGCACGAAGAAGAGATAACAGAATCTTTGTCAACAAGGTGACTGAATGGAATTATTTGGTGTTTTAAAGATAAAAAGAAGAAAATGTACACGCGAAAACACCTGCCAGTGGCAATGGTTTTCTATCCTCTACAAGTTGCATACAAAGCTTACAGATTGTGTACCTACAAAGCAATGCTAGAATGCAGAGCAATGTCAGCAGCTGAACAGACACTTGTCTCAGCTGGACTTCTTTCAAATGTGGCATAAATCATTTCTAAAGCAAAACGAGGCAAATACAAAGAAGATACTTTAATATGTAGACAAGAATGCATATATTTTACCTCATAGAAGTTACTATTTTTATTACATATACAATATTATACAGCAGAAATCTGCTACATTGCAAAATATTTTTGTATGCTAAAACAAATAATGTACAGGGAAATAGAATTTGGCTTATTTAATTAAAATAAAAATAAAAGCCTGCAATTTTAAGACACTATTAAATGTTCATCTATAATAAAATGTATTTTCTTCCTTTTGTGTACTTTCTTGCAAAGCATATCTTTAGGTTTAGGGGCAGTAACAGACTGCTTGGAGCTAAAAGGTAACTACGTAAATATTCATCTTGCCATTGGCTCACTTTATGTGTTCAGTTAACGCCCAGTAGTCCACATTAGAGCTTTTTCTTTTTAAACTTTTATGATCCTTTAAAGAAAAACAGGTATCTATAAAAATGCAAGCATACATGTGCTTTTGTGGCAGGTAAACTAAGGATATGACTTGCCCATCTGGGGATTTTTATATATGTTTTGACTGGCAAGCTTACATTATAATGACTAATGTACCTAAAAGCCTAAGTTTATGAAATGTTTTATTTTTTTATTTAAAGAAGACATAAGTACATCAAGAAAAATGCCATAAAACATAAAATAAGTGCACTGAACCATTATTTAACCTTGTATGTCGCAGTTTTTTCTACGGGGTTTGCATTTTTAAAAGTGCATTCTCACCGCCAGCAGTGAGACTGTGCTATTTATGGTATCCAGCGGGAGGGAGGCGGTCATTTATGAACAAAAAAAAATAACTTGGCGACCAGCAACACACAGGGTATGGTCATGGTTGTTAATAGGTTAATGCTCATAATCTTAGATGCGCAATACAAGACTTTCTTGTCATGCACATTTCTCCAGCAATGTGAATGACAAACACAGGTTTTTCATCCGGGGGATCCCCCTTCTAATCCACTGCATATGGGGAAAGGAGACAGCAGTACCTTTCCTCATCAATGTATCTGACCTAAAGGCAGTGTGATGTCAGCAACAGCTCCTGTGGTAAGTCACAAGGGGGCAGACCTAAAGAAGGTAGTGTGAGACAGAAAGTCAGTGGGGTGGGGAAGAGGGGTTTTGAAGCTAATATCTTAGCTGCCAGGCTACTTACATTTGAAAGAGAAGAGTCTCCCTTTCAAATGAGTTACATTCCCCTGTAAATCCCAGGTGATCAGAACTAAAATGAAGGACATAAAAGTAATCAGACTACTGGCTTCTGCGAAGAATTTCCAAACAGCTTATAGGGCATCTGACAAAATCAAACTGGTGAAGCAATCTTTTGAATATTCCTTGAGTTTAGAATGAAGGAACTACAAAACCAGAATAGAAATTCTGCAAACCATCATAAAAAAATTGAAATGATCTTTTATATTCATGATTTAATTTGTTTGCTTTTCATGTAATTTACCTTTACAAATTATGCTTTCCATTCAGCCAGAAAGGCTAGAGAAGCGTATTGCACACTTACTTATTGCACACCTGCTTCCTTCTACCCAATGATTGCTTAGAGAGAAAAAAACTAAACATATTTTAAATTCTGGGATTGCTCTGGATATTCAAAACATTTTTTTTTTCCTCACAAAAATAAAATGATTTATTGTGTGTGCATTTTTGTAATGCAGTGCGCTTAAATGTTGATATACAAAATGTACTTTAATTTCACTTCAAGAGACTTTGATTTGTACAAGTGAATACAGTGCTGCTATAAATCTCATTTAACTAAAGAGACTGAAGGTCACAAAGTAAATGATAGACAATGTCCCCCCCTAGTAAGCAACCAGTGTTTGTTAAAATTGAAAGCCACCATAACCCCTTAACGAGAGAACACATACACTGTTAGTCGGTTATCTGTAGTACTTACTGGGCTGTAATAGTGTGTGTCATATTTAAACTGTACTGGAGAGGTTTGAATCACAGTGATTTAGTGTTTCAAACCACATCCAAACATAATTAACAATAAAGATATTTTGAAATAATTTGAAATTGGCTTGGAGCACAGCTGGGTGAAAACCTCTGAATATATATATATATATATATATATATATATATATATATATATATATATATATATATATATATATATATATATAGCAATTAAAATTATGGGGAGGAGAAAAGTGAGTTTAAAATCCTCCACTAAATACAAAATGTAGAGAAAATAACTCATTGTGTAAACTATTTACAAATCTAGACAAGTCAGAAGACTTGCTTTTCCCACAGAAACTCTCTGATTACATTGTTTCAAATGATGTCCTTATACTCGGGACTGGAACTAAAAATGAATTTGTAAAATTCATGGAATGGATGAATAACAATGAGTTTGGTATGAAATATACATATACCATAGACCAAAAGTCTGTTGCTTTTTTGGATCTGTTGATTTCTAAAGATATAGATGGCACTCTTACTACTACACTGTATAGAAAACCAACAGCAACAAATAGTCTTCTAAAATGGGAAAGTTACCATCTTTACCATAGGATTAGAAGAAATTGTAGCTCTGATGAGGATTTTGAGAGAGAGGCAGGTGAATTAAGAAAGAGATTTAAGTATAGAGGATATCCTAATGCCTGCTTGAAAAAAGCATACCAAAGAGCCAAAGGTATCAACAGGAGGACTGAGTAATAGTGAAAAAGAGATTAAAGATATAAATCCTGTTATGAGCAACACAGTAAAATGAGAGGAATCTTTGAAAACTATTGGTATATCCTTGCCAAGGATGAAGACCTTAAGGAAATACTACCAGCTAAACCGATGATAACGAACAGACGCTCACAAAATCTAAAGGACATCCTAATGCATAGCCATTTTCAAAAGACACAATCAGAAACTTGGCTGAATAGAACTAAATGATTTTTTTAAATGCAGCCATTGCAAGGCCTGTGACAATATGAAACCCACCAACTGTTTTGAGCATCCAGTTACTGGCCAAAAATATAACATAACATCATTTATGAATTGTAGATGTAAAATGGTTATCTATGTCGCCATGTGTAGCTGTCCAAAGATCTATGTGGGTGAAACTAAAAGAGAACTACGCACTAGAGTCTTAGAACACTTGGGTGACATCAAGTGGGGTAGACCTGTACCAGTTGAACAACACAACTCCATACATAGTGATCGTAAGTATGATATAAAGTTCTTTGCAATTGAACAGCTTAAATTATATGGGAGAAAAGGCAACGTAACTAAACTGTTACTTCAGAAAGAATGTAGGTGGATACATGAGTTACACCTATGGGTCTATGTCATCTATGGGACTTAATGAGAGGCTTTGCCTTTTAAATACTTTCTATGAGACTACATGAGATAAACTATCATAGAAATGTGGCTTCCTCACTAACCAAAAAACAGTTTCTTCCTCCCCCTAGAATAGATTTTTGGATAGAAAACAGAATTTATGCTTACCTGATAAATTACTTTCTCCAACGGTGTGTCCGGTCCACGGCGTCATCCTTACTTGTGGGATATTCTCTTCCCCAACAGGAAATGGCAAAGAGCCCAGCAAAGCTGGTCACATGATCCCTCCTAGGCTCCGCCTTCCCCAGTCATTCGACCGACGTAAAGGAGGAATATGCATAGGAGAAATCATATGATACCGTGGTGACTGTAGTTAGAGAAAATAATTCATCAGACCTGATTAAAAAACCAGGGCGGGCCGTGGACCGGACACACCGTTGGAGAAAGTAATTTATCAGGTAAGCATAAATTCTGTTTTCTCCAACATAGGTGTGTCCGGTCCACGGCGTCATCCTTACTTGTGGGAACCAATACCAAAGCTTTAGGACACGGATGATGGGAGGGAGCAAATCAGGTCACCTAGATGGAAGGCACCACGGTTTGCAAAACCTTTCTCCCAAAAATAGCCTCAGAAGAAGCAAAAGTATCAAATTTGTAAAATTTGGTAAAAGTGTGCAGTGAAGACCAAGTCGCTGCCTTACATATCTGATCAACAGAAGCCTCGTTCTTGAAGGCCCATGTGGAAGCCACAGCCCTAGTGGAGTGAGCTGTGATTCTTTCAGGAGGCTGCCGTCTGGCAGTCTCATAAGCCAATCGGATGATGCTTTTAAGCCAAAAAGAGAGAGAGGTAGAAGTTGCTTTTTGACCTCTCCTTTTACCAGAGTAAACAACAAACAAGTAAGATGTTTGTCTGAAATCTTTTGTAGCCTCTAAATAGAATTTTAGAGCACGAACTACATCCAAATTGTGCAACAAACGTTCCTTCTTTGAAACTGGATTCGGACACAAAGAAGGCACAACTATCTCCTGGTTAATATTTTTGTTAGAAACAACTTTCGGAAGAAAACCAGGTTTAGTACGCAAAACCACCTTATCTGCATGGAACAGCAGATAAGGAGGAGAACACTGCAGAGCAGATAACTCTGAAACTCTTCTAGCAGAAGAAATTGCAACCAAAAACAAAACTTTCCAAGATAATAACTTAATATCTACAGAATGTAAGGGTTCAAACAGAACCCCTTGAAGAACTGAAAGAACTAAATTGAGACTCCAAGGAGGAGTCAAAGGTTTGTAAACAGGCTTGATTCTAACCAGAGCCTGAACAAAAGCTTGAACATCTGGCACAGCCGCCAGCTTTTTGTGCAGTAAAACAGATGAAGCAGAAATCTGTCCCTTCAAAGAACTTGCAGATAATCCTTTCTCCAAACCCTCTTGTAGAAAGGATAGAATCTTAGGAATTTTTACCCTGTTCCATGGGAATCCTTTCGATTCGCACCAACAGATATATTTCTTCCATACTTTATGGTAAATTTTCCTAGTTACAGGCTTTCTAGCCTGAATAAGAGTATCAATGACAGAATCTGAGAACCCACGCTTAGATAAAATCAAGTGTTCAATCTCCAAGCAGTCAGTTGGAGTGAGGCCAGATTCGGATGTTCGAACGGACCTTGAACAAGAAGGTCCCGTCTCAAAGGTAGCTTCCATGGTGGAGCCGATGACATATTCACCAGGTCTGCATACCAAGTTCTGCGTGGCCACGCAGGAGCTATCAAGATCACCGAAGCCCTCTCCTGATTGATCCTGGCTACCAGCCTGGGAATGAGAGGAAACGGTGGAAATACATAGGCTAGGTTGAAGGTCCAAGGTGCTACTAGTGCATCTACTAGAGTCGCCTTGGGATCCCTGGATCTGGACCCGTAGCAAGGAACCTTGAAGTTCTGACGAGACGCCATCAGATCCATGTCTGGAATGCCCCATAATTGAGTTATGTGGGCAAAGATTTCCGGATGGAGTTCCCACTCCCCCGGATGAAAAGTCTGACGACTCAGAAAATCCGCTTCCCAATTTTCTACTCCTGGGATGTGGATTGCAGACAAGTGGCAGGAGTGAATCTCCGCCCATTGAATTACTTTGGTCACTTCTTCCATCGCCAGGGAACTCCTTGTTCCCCCCTGATGGTTGATATATGCAACAGTCGTCATGTTGTCTGATTGAAACCTTATGAATTTGGCCTTTGCTAGATGAGGCCAAGCCTTGAGAGCATTGAATATCGCTCTCAGTTCCAGAATGTTTATCGGGAGAAGAGATTCTTCCCGAGACCATAGACCCTGAGCTTTCAGGGAGTTCCAGACCGCGCCCCAGCCCACCAGACTGGCGTCGGTCGTGACAATGACCCACTCTGGTCTGCGGAAGCTCATCCCTTGAGACAGGTTGTCCAGGGTCAGCCACCAACGGAGTGAATCTCTGGTCCTCTGATCTACTTGGATCGTCGGGGACAAGTCTGTATAATCCCCATTCCACTGTCTGAGCATGCACAGTTGTAATGGTCTTAGATGAATCCGCGCAAAAGGAACTATGTCCATTGCCGCAACCATCAAACCTATTACTTCCATGCACTGCGCTATGGAAGGAAGAAGAACAGAATGAAGTACTTGACAAGAGCTTAGAAGTTTTGATTTTCTGACCTCTGTCAGAAAAATCTTCATTTCTAAGGAGTCTATTATTGTTCCCAAGAAGGGAACTCTTGTTGACGGGAATAGAAAACTTTTTTCTACGTTCACTTTCCACCCGTGAGATCTGAGAAAGGCTAGGACAATGTCCGTATGAGCCTTTGCTTGTGGCAGAGACAACGCTTGAATTAGAATGTCGTCCAAGTAAGGTACTACTGCAATGCCCCTTGGCCTTAGCACCGCTAGAAGGGACCCTAGTACCTTTGTGAAAATTCTTGGAGCAGTGGCTAATCCGAATGGAAGTGCCACAAACTGGTAATGCCTGTCCAGAAAGGCGAATCTTAGGAACCGATGATGTTCCTTGTGGATAGGAATATGTAGATACGCATCCTTTAAATCCACCGTGGTCATGAATTGACCTTCCTGGATGGTAGGAAGAATTGTCCGAATGGTTTCCATTTTGATCGATGGAACCCTGAGAAATTTGTTTAGGATCTTGAGATCCAAAATTGGCCTGAATGTTCCCTCTTTTTTGGGAACTATGAACAGATTGGAGTAAAACCCCATCCCTTGTTCTCCTAATGGAACAGGATGAATCACTCCCATTTTTAACAGGTCTTCTACACAATGTAAGAATGCCTGTCTTTTTATTTGGTCTGAAGACAATTGAGACCTGTGGAACCTTCCCCTTGGGGGTAGTTCCTTGAATTCCAGGAGATAACCTTGAGAAACTATTTCTAGCGCCCAAGGATCCTGAACATCTCTTGCCCAAGCCTGAGCGAAGAGAGAGAGTCTGCCCCCCACCAGATCCGGTCCCGGATCGGGGGCCAGCATCTCATGCTGTCTTGGTAGCGGTAGCAGGCTTCTTGGCCTGCTTACCCTTGTTCCAGCCTTGCATCGGTCTCCAGGCTGGCTTGGTTTGAGAAGAATTACCCTCTTGCTTAGAGGATGTAGAGCTTGAGGCTGGTCCGTTTCTGCGAAAAGGACGAAAATTTGTTTTATTTTTAGCCTTAAAAGACCTATCCTGAGGAAGGGCGTGGCCCTTTCCCCCAGTGATGTCTGAAATAATCTCTTTCAAGTCAGGGCCAAACAGCGTTTTCCCCTTGAAAGGGATGTTAAGCAATTTGTTCTTGGAGGACACATCCGCTGACCAAGACTTTAGCCAAAGCGCTCTGCGCGCCACAATAGCAAAACCTGAATTTTTCGCTGCTAATCTAGCTAATTGCAAAGTGGCGTCTAAGGTAAAAGAGTTAGCCAATTTAAGTGCTTGAACTCTGTCCATAACCTCCTCATAAGAAGATGCTTTATTGAGCGACTTTTCTAGTTCTTCGAACCAGAAACACGCTGCTGTAGTGACAGGAACAATGCATGAAATTGGTTGTAGAAGGTAACCTTGCTGAACAAACATCTTTTTAAGCAAACCCTCTAATTTTTTATCCATAGGATCTTTGAAAGCACAACTATCTTCTATGGGGATAGTGGTGCGTTTGTTTAGAGTAGAAACCGCCCCCTCGACCCTGGGGACTGTCTGCCATAAGTCCTTCCTGGGGTCGACCATAGGAAATAATTTCTTAAATATAGGGGGAGGGACAAAAGGTATGCCGGGCCTTTCCCAATCTTTATTTACAATGTCTGCCACCCGCTTGGGTATAGGAAAAGCTTCGGGGGGCACCGGGACCTCTAGGAACTTGTCCATCTTACATAATTTCTCTGGAATGACCAAATTGTCACAATCATCCACAGTAGATAACACCTCCTTAAGCAGAGCGCGGAGATGTTCCAATTTAAATTTGAATGTAATAACGTCAGGTTCAGCTTGTTGAGAAATTTTTCCTGAATCTGAAATTTCTCCCTCAGACAAAACCTCCCTGGCCCCTTCAGACTGGTGTAAGGGCATGTCAGAACCATTATCATCAGCGTCCTCATGCTCTTCAGTATCTAAAACAGAGCAGTCACGCTTTCGCTGATAAGCGGGCATTTTGGCTAAAATGTTTTTAATAGAATTATCCATTACAGCCGTTAATTGTTGCATAGTAAGGAGGATTGGCGCACTAGATGCACTAGGGACCTCCTGAGTGGGCAAGACTGGTGTAGACATGGAAGGAGATGATGCAGTACCATGCTTACTCCCCTCACTTAAGGAATCAGTTTGGGCAACATTATTATCAGTGGCATCATTGTCCCTACTTTGTTTGTCACATTCATCACATATATTTAAATGGAGAGGAACCTTGGCTTCCGAACATACAGAACATCGTCTATCTGCTAGTTCAGACATGTTAATAGGCATAAACTTGATAACAAAGCACAAAAAAACGTTTTAAAATAAAACCGTTACTGTCTCTTTAAATTTTAAACTGAACACACTTTATTACTGAATATGCGAAAAAGTATGAAGGAATTGTTCAAAATTCACCAAAATTTCACCACAGTGTCTTAAAGCCTTAAAAGTGTTGCACACCAAATTTGAAAGCTTTAACTCTTAAAATAACGGAACCGGAGCCGTTTTTACATTTAACCCCTATACAGTCCCTGGTATCTGCTTTGCTGAGACCCAACCAAGCCCAGAGGGGAATACGATACCAAATGACGCCTTCAATAAGCTTTTTCAGTGGATCTGAGCTCCTTACACATGCATCTGCATGCCTTGCTTCTCAAAAACAACTGCGCATTAGTGGCGCGAAAATGAGGCTCTGCCTATGACTAGAAAAGGCCCCCAGTGAAAAAGGTGTCCAATACAGTGCCTGCCGTTTTTTTTAACAGAATTCCCAAGATTAAAATAACTCTCCAAAGTTATAAACCATTAAATATGCTTATAAAGTAATCGTTTTAGCCCAGAAAAATGTCTACCAGTCTTTAAAGCCCTTGTGAAGCCCTTCATTCTTATATTAAAAATTAAGAAAATGGCTTACCGGATCCCATAGGGAAAATGACAGCTTCCAGCATTACCAAGTCTTGTTAGAAATGTGTCATACCTCAAGCAGCAAAAGTCTGCTCACTGTTTCCCCCAACTGAAGTTAATTCATCTCAACAGTCCTGTGTGGAAACAGCCATCGATTTTAGTAACGGTTGCTAAAATCATTTTCCTCTTACAAACAGAAATCTTCATCTCCTTTCTGTTTCAGAGTAAATAGTACATACCAGCACTATTTTAAAATAACAAACTCTTGATTGAAGAATAAAAACTACATTTAAACACCAAAAAACTCTTAGCCATCTCCGTGGAGATGTTGCCTGTGCAACGGCAAAGAGAATGACTGGGGAAGGCGGAGCCTAGGAGGGATCATGTGACCAGCTTTGCTGGGCTCTTTGCCATTTCCTGTTGGGGAAGAGAATATCCCACAAGTAAGGATGACGCCGTGGACCGGACACACCTATGTTGGAGAAAGACTTGTTACTATGTTAATAATGCTGTAATTCTCTTCTGACATTAAAAACATAAGCGCCATGCGATACACTAAATTATACTTAGGATGGGTCTGAGATGCCTATTTTTGGTGATAATAAATAAGATATTCTTAAGGTTTATGATGTCTGAAAGATTCCTATTGCACAATCGAAATACTGTATACAAATAAACAATTTTTCGATTACACTGAAAACTATGTCTTCATAGGAACTTTATAGTCAGTAAAGAACTAACAGATGGTGACTGTTACATTCAAATTAGACATAGCTTTTGAAAATTATTATGTGAAAATTATTATGTGTACATCATAATGTGTAATATTCATTCCTTTCTTGTCGCAATACGACAATAATGAGTATATAAGATCATTTTACCAACCCGTACCCTGATGTTGAGATGGGACAAGATATTAAAATTGTAAATCTAAACTGTATTTCTTGAGACAATTAATGAGTATTCTTAGATTGTTTGGGTAATTCTTGCATCCTTAAAGATCGCTGATTGACATAAACTTGTATTGGAATTTCTTTTGCTACTTTTGCAATAATATGCATAATATCGCAATAATCACTCTATGCTTCCAATGATGTTGATATAACTAATAAGCCGGAATATGCAGTTGACACTTCCGCAAATATATAACGGTTACCATAACAACTAAGCGTCTATAAGCCGTGTCCTTCGACTTGGCCAGCCCTAATACCCTGACGAAGTCACGTTTGTTAGTGACGAAATGCGTCAGTGGGCGGGGCTAATGGGGCAGCGTGTGTGACTATTGTTTGGTGCAATACACACAGTGATAATACCGATACATATCTTTACCAGAAACAAAGTTGCTAATTTTTAAACAGATATTTGACTACGGTTGATGCAAAAGACGTATGACACTGTGATAACAGCATATGAGATAAATAACCGAGCCTGATAAGCAGTGGATCTTGACTAATGTTAGTGTTTGTTGGTGTAATATACACAGCGATTTAGCACAATATTACTATCAAGTAAAAACATTTTGCAGTTAATTTCTGGTATAATAGGGCATGATTATGGTCCGTTACTATAACAATATCTAATGAATGATTTTATTGGTGTGTGTGTGTGTGTGTGTGTGATATGTATTGTTGATACATATATAGGGTCTTTAGCCAGGAATCGGTTGACTGGGTAACCCCCACAAAGTTTGCAGGCAGGAGGACGCCTTTAAGCGCATAGGAACGCCTGTATTGTATGTTTGATAAATTATGTTAACCCTATAATTTTCAATACACATTGATAAGACCAACACCCAATATCTTTATTAGAAACTAAGTTGCTAAGTTTTTAACAGATAGTTTATACTGCGGTTGATGTGATATTCATATGAAACTGTGATAGCAGCATATGAGAAAAATAATTGAGCCTAATGAGCAGTGGTTTTTAACTAATGACAACGTCTGTTGGTATAAATGATACAGTGATCAAGCATAATATCACTATTAAAACTGATAAAACAGATAGTTTCTGTTACAATAGGACACGATTATGGTCTGTAACTATAATGATATATAACGAATGAGTATACTGTGTGTGTGTGTGTGTGTGTGTGTGTAAGATGTGTTGTTGACATTTATTAAGGGTTTTTAGCCAGAAATCTGCTGACTGGGTAACTCCCACGAAGTTTGCAGGCAGGACGCCGCCTTTGAGCGCATAGGAATGCCAGTATTGAATACTTGTTAAGCAAAGTTAACCCTATATTAAATACACCTTAACACCTACACGCTCCCTATTAGCCACCTGGCCCCTTCTTTGTCTTGTTTTTAAATTAGTGTTGGGTTCACATTGAATAGAAGGATTGGATGTGACATTCCCCTTCCTTTTACCCAACAATAGATTAATAATGTTGTCCTTTTTTCAATAAAGTGTTAATTTTAAATTCTCTCTTTTTGATATTATTAGTGTATAATTCTACACTGGGCTTAGAGCCCTAAATCCTCAATATACCCTAATATATTTATTGCTTCCAATGCAGCAAAGGATTCTGGGTGAGATATGCAAATGAGGTTCACGACTCACTTTTTTACTTTTAGCCTGCTTTTTAAGGCAGACTTCCCTTTACGTCATAGCATTGCCGCATTTCACAGCTTTTAAGCTTAGCTAGGGCTAGTACAGTGATTCAGACCAATGCCAGGACAGCTGTTTCGTGGTTATTGCCACTCATCAGTTGGGGGTAGGTTGAATCACTGCTTGGTAAAGTTGATTTCTGGGGGAAATACAACAGCAATTAAAATTATGGGGAGGCGAAAAATGAGTTTAAAATCCTCCACTAAATACAAAATGTAGAGAAAATAACTCATTGTGTAAACTATTTACAAATCTAGACAAGTCAGAAGACTTGCTTTTCCCACAGAAACTCTCTGATTACATTGTTTCCAATGCAGCAAAGAATTCTGGGTGAGATATGCAAATGAGGTTCACAATGACTCACTTTTTTACTTTTAGCCTGCATATTAAGGCAGACTTCCCTTTACACCATAGCATCGCCGCATTACACAGCTTTTAAGCTTAGCTTGGGTTAGTACAGTGATTCAGACCAATCCCAGGAAGCTGTTAAAAAGCAGGCTAAAAGTAAATAAAGTGAGTCATTGTGAACCTCATTTGCATATCTCACTATATATATATATATATATATATATATATATATATATATATATATATATATATATACACACACACACATACACAGTATATTATATATATATATATATATATATATATATATATATATAAAAAATTTTTTATTTTTTTTTATTACAAAAAGTCAACGAAAATACAACAAAATATCTAAACTAACAATACAGTTTTACTGTGCAAGCAAATCAAGAAATGTAGTACCTGTGAGAGGAGTAGCATCAGATGGACTCAGCTGTAGCCAATGCCTTGCATCATGCTCAATGGCCAAATCTGTTGGTGTATTAATTTCAGGGTCTTCCTCGCAATTCTGACAAGGCATTAGATAAATATCGGCATCTCGGCTGTATCCATTAGGCATTTCATTGCTTACACTTTCAACTGCAGTAAACAAGAGTATTAATAGTCAGGCCAAAAACTAAATGGTGTCAGATATTTAGACATGCGCTACATTTGACAATGTAACAATAGATACTGAAAAAGGATGTGTATGTATATATATATATATATAACATAATTTATGTAAGAACTTACCTGATAAATTCATTTCTTTCATATTAGCAAGAGTCCATGAGCTAGTGACGTATGGGATATACATTCCTACCAGGAGGGGCAAAGTTTCCCAAACCTTAAAATGCCTATAAATATACCCCTCACCACACCCACAATTCAGTTTAACGAATAGCCAAGAAGTGGGGTGATAAGAAAAAAGTGCGAAAGCATATAAAATAAGGAATTGGAATAATTGTGCTGTATACAAAAAAATCGTAACCACCACAAAAAAGGGCGGGCCTCATGGACTCTTGCTAACATGAAAGAAATTAATTTATCAGGTAAGTTCTTACATAAATTATGTTTTCTTTCATGTAATTAGCAAGAGTCCATGAGCTAGTGACGTATGGGATAATGACTACCCAAGATGTGGATCTTTCCACACAAGAGTCACTAGAGAGGGAGGGATAAAATAAAGACAGCCAATTCCTGCTGAAAATAATCCACACCCAAAATAAAGTTTAATGAAAAACATAAGCAGAAGATTCAAACTGAAACCACTGCCAGAAGTACTTTTCTACCAAAAACTGCTTCAGAAGAAGAAAACACATCAAAATGGCAGAATTTAGAAAAAGTATGCAAAGAGGACCAAGTTGCTGCTTTGCAAATCTGATCAATCGAAGCTTCATTCCTAAACGCCCAGGAAGTAGAAACTGAACTAGTAGAATGAACTGTAATCCTTAGAGGCGGAGTTTTACCCGACTCGACATAAGCATGATGAAATAAAGAATTCAACCAAGATGCCAAAGAAATGGCAGAAGCTTTCTGGCCTTTTCTAGAACCGGAAAAGATAACAAATAAACTAGAAGTCTTACGGAAAGACTTAGTAGCTTCAACATAATATTTCAAAGCTCTAACAACATCCAAAGAATGCAATGATTTCTCCCTAGAATTCTTAGGATTAGGACATAATGAAGGAACCACAAATTCTCTACTAATGTTGTTGGAATTCACAACTTTAGGTAAAAAATCAAAAGAAGTTCGCAACACCGCCTTATCCTGATGAAAAATCAGAAAAGGAGACTCACAAGAAAGAGCAGATAATTCAGAAACTCTTCTGGCAGAAGAGATTGCCAAAAGGAACAAAACTTTCCAAGAAAGTAATTTAATGTCCAATGAATGCATAGGTTCAAACGGAGGAGCTTGAAGAGCCCCCAGAACCAAATTCAAACTCCAAAGAGGAGAAATTGACTTAATGACAGGTTTTATACGAACCAAAGCTTGTACAAAACAATGAATATCAGGAAGAATAGCAATCTTTCTATGAAAAAGAACAGAAATAGCAGAGATTTGACCTTTCAAGGAACTTGCGGACAAACCCTTATCTAAACCATCCTGAAGAAACTGTAAAATTCTCGGTATTCTAAAAGAATGCCAAAAAATGATGAGAAAGACACCAAGAAATATAAGTCTTCCAGACTCTATAATATATCTCTCTAGATACAGATTTACGCGCCTGTAACATAGTATTAATCACAGAGTCAGAGAAACCTCTTTGACCAAGAATCAAGCGTTCAATCTCCATACCTTTAAATTTAAGGATTTCAGATCCTGATGGAAAAAAGGACCTTGCGACAGAAGGTCTGGTCTTAACGGAAGAGTCCACGGTTGGCAAGAGGCCATCCGGACCAGATCCGCATACCAAAACCTGTGAGGCCATGCCGGAGCTACCAGCAGAACAAACGAGCATTCCTTCAGAATCTTGGAGATTACTCTTGGAAGAAGAACTAGAGGCGGAAAGATATAAGCAGGATGATACTTCCAAGGAAGTGAAAATGCATCCACTGCCTCCGCCCGAGGATCCCGGGATCCGGACAGATACCAGGGAAGTTTCTTGTTTAGATGAGAAGCCATCAGATCTATTTCTGGGAGTTCCCACATTTGAACAATCTGAGGAAATACCTCTGGGTGAAGAGACCATTCGCCCAAGTGCAACGTTTGGCGACTGAGATAATCCGCTTTCCAATTGTCCATACCTGGGATATGAACCGCAGAGATTAGACAGGAGCTGGATTCCGCCCAAACCAAAATTCGAGATACTTCTTTCATAGCCAGAGGACTGTGAGTCCCTCCTTGATGATTGATGTATGCCACAGTTGTGATATTGTCTATCTGAAAACAAATGAACAACTCTCTCTTCAGAAGAGGCCAAGACTGAAGAGCTCTGAAAATTGCACGGAGTTCCAAAATATTGATTGGAAATCTCACCTCCTGAGATTCCCAAACCCCTTGTGCCGTCAGATACCCCCACACAGCTCCCCAACCTGTAAGACTTGCATCTGTTGAGATTATAGTCCAGGTCGGAAGAACAAAGAAGCCCCCTGAACTAAACGATGGTGATCTGTCCACCATGTCAGAGAGTGTCGTAAAATCGGTTTAAAGATATTAATTGAGATATCTTTGAGTAATCCCTGCACCATTGGTTCAGCATACAGAGCTGAAGAGGTCGCATGTGAAAACGAGCAAAGGAGATCGCATCTGATGCGGCAGTCCTAAGACCTAACATTTCCATGCATAAGGCTACCAAAGGGAATGATTGTGACTGAAGGTTTTGACAAGCTGATATCAATGTTAAACTTCTCTTGTCTGACAAGGACAGAGTCATAGACACTGAATCTATCTAGAAACCTAAAAAGGTTACCCTTGTCTGAGGAATCAATGAACTGATTGGTAAATTGATCCTCCAACCATGAACTTGAAGAAACAACACAAGTCGATTCGTATGAGATTCTTCGAAAATGAGAAGACTGAGCAAGTACCAAGATATCGTCCAAATAAGGAAATACCAAAACCCTGTTCTCTGATTACAGAAAGAAGGGCACCGAGAACCTTTGAAAAAAATTCTTGGAACTGAGGCTAGGCCAAACGGTAGAGCCACAAAACTGGTAATGCTTGTCTAAAAAGAGAATCTCAGACACTAAAAGTGATCTGGATGAATCGGAATATGCAGATACACATCCTGTAAATCTATTGTAGACATATAATGCCCTTGCTAAACAAAAGGCAGGATAGTCCTACAGTAACCACCTTGAATGTTGGTATCCTAACATAACGATTCAATAATGATAGATCCGGAACTGGTCTGAAGGAATTGACCTTCTTTGGTACAATGAAGAGATAAAATAAAACCCCAGCCCCTGTTCCAGAACTGGAACTAGCATAATTACTCCAGCCAACTCTAGATCTGAAACACATTTCAGAAATGCTGAGCCTTTGCTGTGTTAACTGGGACATGGGAAAGAAAAAAATCTCTTAGCAGGAGGCCTTAACTTGAAGCCAATTCTGTACCTTTCTGAAACAATGTTCTGAAACCAGAGATTGAGAACGGAATTGATCCAAATTTCTTTGAAGAAAACGTAATCTGCCCCATACCAGCTGAGCTGGAATAAGGGCCGCACCTTCATAGGTACTTAGGAGCTGGCTATAGGTTTCTATAAGGCTTGGATATATTCCAAACTGGAAATAGTTTCCAAACTGATACCGCTCCTGAGGATGAAGGATCCGGCTTTTGTTCCTTGTTGTGAGGAAAGGAATGAAAATGATTATTTACCCTAGAAAGAAAGGGAAAGCAAAGTTGACTTAGAAGACATATCAGCATTCCAAGTTTAATCCATAAAGCTTTTCTAGCTAAAATAGCTAGAGACATATACCTGACATCAACTCTAATGATATCAAAAGATGGTATCACCAATAAAATTATTAGCATGTTATAGAATAATAATAATGCTATAAAATTATGATCTGTTACTTGTTGCGCTAAAGCTTCTAACCAAAAAGTTGAAGCTGCAGCAACATCCGCTAAAAATATAGCAGGTCTAAGAAGATTACCTGTACATAAGTAAGCTTTTCTTAGAAAGGATTCAATTTTCCTATCTAAAGGATCCTTAAATGAAGTACTATCTGCCGTAGGAATAGTAGTACATTAGCAGGAGTAGAGACAGCCCCATAACCTTAGGGATTTTTGTCCCAAAAAACTCTAATCTGTCAGATGGCACAGGATATAATTGCTTAAACGTCTAGAAGGAGTAAATAAATTACCCAAATTATTCCATTCCCTGGAAATTACTTCAGAAATAGCATCAGGGAGATTAAACACTTCTGGAATAACTACAGGAGATTTAAAAACCTTATTTAAACGTTTACATTTAGTATCAAGAGGACCAGAATCCTCTATTTCTAATGCAAATAATACTTCTTTAAGTAAAGAACGAATAAATTCCATCTTGACCAAATACAAAGATTTATCAGCATCAACCTCTGAGACAGAAACCTCTGAACCAGAAGAACCATTATCAGTATCAGAATGATGATGTTCATTTAAAAAATCATCTGAAAAAAGAGAAGTTTTAAAAGACTTTTATGTATACTAGAAGGAGAAATAACAGACATAGCCTTCTTAATGGATTTAAAAAAAAAAAAAAAAATCTCTTATGTTATCAGGAACACTCTGAAAATTAGATGTTGACGGAACAGCAACAGGTAATGTAACAGTACTAAAGGAAATTTTATCTGCATCAATAAGTTTGACATGACATGCAATACAAACAACAGCTGGAGAAACAGATACCAAAGTTATAGCAGATACACTTAGCTTGGTAGCTCCAGCACTGGGCAGTGATTTTCCTGAAGTATCTTCTGACTCAGTTGCAACGTGGAACATCTTGCAATATGTAAAAGAAAAAAACAACATATAAAGCAAAATTGATCAAATTCCTTAAATGACAGTTTCAGGAATGGGAAAAAAATGCCAGTGAACAAGCTTCTAGCAACCAGAAGCAATAAATAATGAGACTTAAATAATGTGGAGACAAAAATGACGCCCATATTTTTTAGCGCCAAAAAAGACGCCCACATTATTTGGCGCCTAAATGCTTTTGGCGCCAAAAATGACGCCACATCCGGAACGCCGACATTTTTGCTGCAAAAAAACGTCAAAAAATGACGCAACTTCCGGCGACACGTATGACGCCGGAAACAGAAAAAAAAATTTGCGCCAAAAAAGTCAGCGCCAAGAATGACGCAATAAAATGAAGCATTTTCTGCCCCCGCAAGCCTAACAGCCCACAGGGAAAAAGTCAAATGAAACAAATGCATTTATCCCAAATATGAAACTGACTGTCTGAAAAATAAGGAATGTTGAACATTCTGAGTCAAGGCAAATAAATGTTTGAATACATATATTTAGAACTTTATAAACAAAGTGCCCAACCATAGCTTAGAGTGTCACAGAAAATAAGATTTACTTACCCCAGGACACTCATCTACATGTTTGTAGAAAGCCAAACCAGTACTGAAACGAGAATCAGCAGAGGTAATGGTATATATAAGAGTATATCGTCGATCTGAAAAGGGAGGTAAGAGATGAATCTCTACGACCGATAACAGAGAACCTATGAAATAGACCCCGTAGAAGGAGATCACTGCATTCAAATAGGCAATACTCTCCTCACATCCCTCTGACATTCACTGCACGCTGAGAGGAAAACCGGGCTCCAACTTGCTGCGGAGCGCATATCAACGTAGAATCTAGCACAAACTTACTTCACCACCTCCATCGGAGGCAAAGTTTGTAAAACTGAATTGTGGGTGTGGTGAGGGGTGTATTTATAGGCATTTTAAGGTTTGGGAAACTTTGCCCCTCCTGGTAGGAATGTATATCCCATACGTCACTAGCTCATGGACTCTTGCTAATTACATGAAAGAAATATATATATATATATATATATATATATAGAGAGAGAGAGAGAGAGAGAGAGAGAGCGAGAGCGAGAGAGAGCGAGAGCGAGAGAGAGCGAGAGCGAGAGAGAGCGAGAGCGAGAGATAGAGAGAGCGAGAGATAGAGAGAGCGAGAGATAGAGAGAGCGAGAGATAGAGAGAGCGAGAGATAGAGAGAGCGAGAGATAGAGAGAGCGAGAGATAGAGAGAGCGAGAGATAGAGAGAGCGAGAGATAGAGAGAGCGAGAGATAGAGAGAGCGAGAGATAGAGAGAGCGAGAGATAGAGACAGCGAGAGATAGAGACAGCGAGAGATAGAGACAGCGAGAGATAGAGACAGCGAGAGATAGAGAGAGCGAGAGATAGAGAGAGCGAGAGATAGAGAGAGCGAGAGATAGAGAGAGCGAGAGATAGAGAGAGCGAGAGATAGAGATATTCTTCACATCAAAAACTTTTGGTAAAGTATAGAAAATTGGACATATGGAACATTTAACATATAGGGATTCAGATGTAGTACTGTTAATTATTCCCTCCTGGAGGCTGCATCTGAGTGCAGGATCAGTCATATTTTTAAGTTAACCTATGGGGACCTGGTGTAAGTGCTTCCATATAACTAATAGTTGACTAAAATTTTCTATACTGTAGTAGGCATAATCAATAATAACATTAGCCCCTCTTTGCCAGTATTCCTAAACACAATCTGAGTGTCTTTAGATAAAGGAACAGGATACTGCACATTTTTCTTTCTTTTCATTTGTTCCCAATAATCCATTATTATTATTAGGGTTGCACCGATACCGATACTAGTATCGGTATCGGTACCGATACCGATACTAGTATCGGTATCGGTACCGATACCAAGTATTTGCATGAGTACTTGTACTCGTGCAAATGCACCGATACTTATACTGATACCTCCACTTCCTACCCATATGCTATCTTGTGGCGTTTTTTCAAACTGCATGTTCCCATTTCATTTTAAGCTGAAGTGGAGACTAAACTAAAAATTGTTTTACTACTGTTCTGCCAATACAATTGCTGTTATTTGTTTATTGTGGTAGAGATCACTGTACCTCGTTCAGATAAACCCCTGAAGTACTGGTCAGTTAAAAAACTGAGATTTCTAGCTCTGGATAAAATGGTCCAAAAATATCTTTCTGCTGAACATGCAGAGAGGCTTCTGTTCTGTTCCTTAAAAAGAACTTGCCACTAACTTTTGAAAAATTATTCTAATTGCTAAATTGCCTTTTTTTACTGCTAGTTCTCATCTTGCACAATGATGTTCAAAACATACTGTACTCTGAGGAACATCCATAGGTTAGCTTATATAATTGCAGGAAGAGTACTCATGGCAAAAATTAAGTTAATTCCAATGAACACTCATCCTGCAATTATAGGACTAGATTTAAATTACATTTGATTGGTAAGCTTTATCAATACTTTGTTCACATGTCCAACTCCATAGACTTTAGCATAGCATTGGTAAAACTTACCAGTCAAATGTAATTTAACCCATAGTGTTGTTCCCCATGATTAAACAGTGCACTGTTCTATTTTTACTATTTTTACTATTTTTCTATTTTTTACTGTATTGCACTTTTGGTTGGTTGTGATTTTATATTTGTTGTTATTATTAATATATTTTATTGTAATATTTTTAATTATAAACCTGTTCTGTGAACTTTATGACAAATAAAACTGTTTTATTATTATTCATAATGTCTTTTAAGTTACAGTCCTTCATAATTATAAAGAAGGAATCTTAAATAATTAGTCTGTATTGTGCTTGGTTAACTGTCACATGACATTGAAGGGACAGTCTACCATAGAATTGTTATTGTTTTAAAAGATAGATAATCCCTTTATTACCCATTCCCCAGTTTTGCATAACCAACAGTTATATTAATATACTTTTTACCTCTGTGATTACCTTGTATCTAAGAACCTTCTTCCAGCCCCCTGATCACATGACTGTGACTGTTTATTATCTATTGTCTTAAATTTAGCATTGTTTTGTGCTAGATCTTAAATAACTCCCTGTGCCTGAACACAGTGTTATCTATATGGCCCACGTGTACTCTGTCTCTTTGTGTAGAAAAGAGATTTAAAAAGCATGTGATAAGAGGCAGCCCTCAAAGGCTTAGAAATTAGCATATGAGCCTACCTATGTTTAGTTTAAACTAAGAATACCAAGAGAAAAAAGCAAATTTGATGATAAAAGTAAATTGGAAAGTTGATTAAAATTACAAGTTCTATCTGAATAATGAAAGTTTAATTTATACTAGACTGTCCCTTTAAAAAAAAAATGTATCGGTAATTGGTATCGGCGAGTATTTGAAAACAAGTATCGGTACTTGTACTCGGTCTTAAAAAAATGGTATCGGTGCAACCCTAATTATTATTATTTTATTTTACAAATTAGCACCTTTACCTTTATTTTGTCATTTGTTGCTTTTCCTGATGAAAACTCTACCTATACTAAAAATGTCAGTACTTGACTAACAGCTATAGAAAAGCTATGTAAACAAAACGCTTTGAAGAAAAACTCACAAAAAGGAGAGGGGAGAACTCAGTCCTTTTTTTAAAAAAAACAAAAAAAAAAACAGAATTTATGTTTACCTGATAAATTACTTTCTCCAACGGTGTGTCCGGTCCACGGCGTCATCCTTACTTGTGGGATATTCTCTTCCCCAACAGGAAATGGCAAAGAGCCCAGCAAAGCTGGTCACATGATCCCTCCTAGGCTCCGCCTACCCCAGTCATTCGACCGACGTTAAGGAGGAATATTTGCATAGGAGAAACCATATGGTACCGTGGTGACTGTAGTTAAAGAAAATAAATTATCAGACCTGATTAAAAAAACCAGGGCGGGCCGTGGACCGGACACACCGTTGGAGAAAGTAATTTATCAGGTAAACATAAATTCTGTTTTCTCCAACATAGGTGTGTCCGGTCCACGGCGTCATCCTTACTTGTGGGAACCAATACCAAAGCTTTAGGACACGGATGAAGGGAGGGAGCAAATCAGGTCACCTAAATGGAAGGCACCACGGCTTGCAAAACCTTTCTCCCAAAAATAGCCTCAGAAGAAGCAAAAGTATCAAACTTGTAAAATTTGGTAAAAGTGTGCAGTGAAGACCAAGTCGCTGCCCTACATATCTGATCAACAGAAGCCTCGTTCTTGAAGGCCCATGTGGAAGCCACAGCCCTAGTGGAATGAGCTGTGATTCTTTCGGGAGGCTGCCGTCCGGCAGTCTCGTAAGCCAATCTGATGATGCTTTTAATCCAAAAAGAGAGAGAGGTAGAAGTTGCTTTTTGACCTCTCCTTTTACCAGAATAAACAACAAACAAGGAAGATGTTTGTCTAAAATCCTTTGTAGCATCTAAATAGAATTTTAGAGCGCGAACAACATCCAAATTGTGCAACAAACGTTCCTTCTTTGAAACTGGTTTCGGACACAGAGAAGGTACGATAATCTCCTGGTTAATGTTTTTGTTAGAAACAACTTTTGGAAGAAAACCAGGTTTAGTACGTAAAACCACCTTATCTGCATGGAACACCAGATAAGGTGGAGAACACTGCAGAGCAGATAATTCTGAAACTCTTCTAGCAGAAGAAATTGCAACTAAAAACAAAACTTTCCAAGATAATAACTTAATATCAACGGAATGCAAGGGTTCAAACGGAACCCCCTGAAGAACTGAAAGAACTAAATTGAGACTCCAAGGAGGAGTCAAAGGTTTGTAAACAGGCTTAATTCTAACCAGAGCCTGAACAAAGGCTTGAACATCTGGCACAGCAGCCAGTTTTTTGTGAAGTAACACCGACAAGGCAGAAATCTGTCCCTTCAGGGAACTTGCAGATAATCCTTTTTCCAATCCTTCTTGAAGGAAGGATAGAATCCTAGGAATCTTAACCTTGTCCCAAGAGAATCCTTTAGATTCACACCAACAGATATATTTTTTCCAAATTTTGTGGTAAATCTTTCTAGTTACAGGCTTTCTGGCCTGAACAAGAGTATCAATAACAGAATCTGAGGAACCCTCGCTTCGATAAAATCAAGCGTTCAATCTCCAAGCAGTCAGCTGGAGTGAAACCAGATTCGGATGTTCGAACGGACCCTGAACAAGAAGGTCTCGTCTCAAAGGTAGCTTCCAAGGTGGAGCCGATGACATATTCACCAGATCTGCATACCAAGTCCTGCGTGGCCACGCAGGAGCTATCAAGATCACCGACGCCCTCTCCTGATTGATCCTGGCTACCAGCCTGGGGATGAGAGGAAACGGCGGGAACACATAAGCTAGTTTGAAGGTCCAAGGTGCTACTAGTGCATCCACTAGAGCCGCCTTGGGATCCCTGGATCTGGACCCGTAGCAAGGAACTTTGAAGTTCTGACGAGAAGCCATCAGATCCATGTCTGGAATGCCCCACAGCTGAGTGACTTGGGCAAAGATTTCCGGATGGAGTTCCCACTCCCCCGGATGCAATGTCTGACGACTCAGAAAATCCGCTTCCCAATTTTCCACTCCTGGGATGTGGATAGCAGACAGGTGGCAGGAGTGAGACTCCGCCCATAGAATGATTTTGGTCACTTCTTCCATCGCTAGGGAACTCCTTGTTCCCCCCTGATGGTTGATGTACGCAACAGTTGTCATGTTGTCTGATTGAAACCGTATGAACTTGGCCCTCGCTAGCTGAGGCCAAGCCTTGAGAGCATTGAATATCGCTCTCAGTTCCAGAATATTTATCGGTAGAAGAGATTCTTCCCGAGACCAAAGACCCTGAGCTTTCAGGGTTCCCCAGACCGCGCCCCAGCCCATCAGACTGGCGTCGGTCGTGACAATGACCCACTCTGGTCTGCGGAATGTCATCCCTTGTGACAGGTTGTCCAGGGACAGCCACCAACGGAGTGAGTCTCTGGTCCTCTGATTTACTTGTATCTTCGGAGACAAGTCTGTATAGTCCCCATTCCACTGACTGAGCATGCACAGTTGTAATGGTCTTAGATGAATGCGCGCAAAAGGAACTATGTCCATTGCCGCTACCATCAACCCGATCACTTCCATGCACTGAGCTATGGAAGGAAGAGGAACGGAATGAAGTATCCGACAAGAGTCTAGAAGCTTTGTTTTTCTGGCCTCTGTCAGAAAAATCCTCATTTCTAAGGAGTCTATTATTGTTCCCAAGAAGGGAACCCTTGTTGACGGGGATAGAGAACTCTTTTCCACGTTCACTTTCCATCCGTGAGATCTGAGAAAGGCCAGGACAATGTCCGTGTGAGCCTTTGCTTGAGGAAGGGACGACGCTTGAATCAGAATGTCGTCCAAGTAAGGTACTACAGCAATGCCCCTTGGTCTTAGCACAGCTAGAAGGGACCCTAGTACCTTTGTGAAAATCCTTGGAGCAGTGGCTAATCCGAAAGGAAGCGCCACGAACTGGTAATGTTTGTCCAGGAATGCGAACCTTAGGAACCGATGATGTTCCTTGTGGATAGGAATATGTAGATACGCATCCTTTAAATCCACCGTGGTCATGAATTGACCTTCCTGGATGGAAGGAAGAATAGTTCGAATGGTTTCCATCTTGAACGATGGAACCTTGAGAAACTTGTTTAAGATCTTGAGATCTAAGATTGGTCTGAACGTTCCCTCTTTTTGGGGAACTATGAACAGATTGGAGTAGAACCCCATCCCTTGTTCTCTTAATGGAACAGGATGAATCACTCCCATTTTTAACAGGTCTTCTACACAATGTAAGAATGCCTGTCTTTTTATGTGGTCTGAAGACAACTGAGACCTGTGGAACCTCCCCCTTGGGGGAAGCCCCTTGAATTCCAGAAGATAACCTTGGGAGACTATTTCTAGCGCCCAAGGATCCAGAACATCTCTTGCCCAAGCCTGAGCGAAGAGAGAGAGTCTGCCCCCCACCAGATCCGGTCCCGGATCGGGGGCCAACATTTCATGCTGTCTTGGTAGCAGTGGAAGGTTTCTTGGCCTGCTTTCCCTTGTTCCAGCCTTGCATTGGTCTCCAAGCTGGCTTGGCTTGAGAAGTATTACCCTCTTGCTTAGAGGACGTAGCACCTTGGGCTGGTCCGTTTCTACGAAAGGGACGAAAATTAGGTTTATTTTTTGCCTTGAAAGGCCGATCCTGAGGAAGGGCGTGGCCCTTACCCCCAGTGATATCAGAGATAATCTCTTTCAAGTCAGGGCCAAACAGCGTTTTCCCCTTGAAAGGAATGTTAAGTAGCTTGTTCTTGGAAGACGCATCAGCCGACCAAGATTTCAACCAAAGCGCTCTGCGCGCCACAATAGCAAACCCAGAATTCTTAGCCGCTAACCTAGCCAATTGCAAAGTGGCGTCTAGGGTGAAAGAATTAGCCAATTTGAGAGCATTGATTCTGTCCATAATCTCCTCCAAAGGAGGAGAATCACTATCGACCGCTCTTATCAGATCATCGAACCAGAAACATGCGGCTGTAGCGACAGGGACAATGCATGAAATTGGTTGTAGAAGGTAACCTTGCTGAACAAACATCTTTTTAAGCAAACCTTCTAATTTTTTATCCATAGGATCTTTGAAAGCACAACTATCCTCTATGGGTATAGTGGTGCGTTTGTTTAAAGTGGAAACCGCTCCCTCGACCTTGGGGACTGTCTGCCATAAGTCCTTTCTGGGGTCGACCATAGGAAACAATTTTTTAAATATGGGGGGAGGGACGAAAGGAATACCGGGCCTTTCCCATTCTTTATTAACAATGTCCGCCACCCGCTTGGATATAGGAAAAGCTTCTGGGAGCCCCGGCACCTCTAGGAACTTGTCCATTTTACAAAGTTTCTCTGGGATGACCAACTTGTCACAATCATCCAGAGTGGATAATACCTCCTTAAGCAGAATGCGGAGATGTTCCAACTTAAATTTAAATGCAATCACATCAGGTTCAGCCTGTTGAGAAATGTTCCCTGAATCAGTAATTTCTCCCTCAGACAAAACCTCCCTGGCCCCATCAGACTGGTGTAGGGGCCCTTCAGAAACAATATCATCAGCGTCCTCATGCTCTTCAGTATCTAAAACAGAGCAGCCGCGCTTACGCTGATAAGTGTTCATTTTGGCTAAAATGTTTTTGACAGAATTATCCATTACAGCCGTTAATTGTTGCATAGTAAGGAGTATTGGCGCGCTAGATGTACTAGGGGCCTCCTGAGTGGGCAAGACTCGTGTAGACGAAGGAGGGAATGATGCAGTACCATGCTTACTCCCCTCACTTGAGGAATCATCTTGGGCATCATTATCATTATCACATAAATCACATTTATTTAAATGAATAGGAATTCTGGCTTCCCCACATTCAGAACACAGTCTATCTGGTAGTTCAGACATGTTAAACAGGCATAAACTTGATAACAAAGTACAAAAAACGTTTTAAAATAAAACCGTTACTGTCACTTTAAATTTTAAACTGAACACACTTTATTACTGCAATTGCGAAAAAACATGAAGGAATTGTTCAAAATTCACCAAATTTTCACCACAGTGTCTTAAAGCCTTAAAAGTATTGCACACCAAATTTGGAAGCTTTAACCCTTAAAATAACGGAACCGGAGCCGTTTTGAACTTTAACCCCTTTACAGTCCCTGGTATCTGCTTTGCTGAGACCCAACCAAGCCCAAAGGGGAATACGATACCAAATGACGCCTTCAGAAAGTCTTTTCTAAGTATCAGAGCTCCTCTCACATGCGACTGCATGCCATGCCTCTCAAAAACAAGTGCGCCACACCGGCGCGAAAATGAGGCTCTGCTTATGCTTTGGGAAAGCCCCTAAAGAATAAGGTGTCTAAAACAGTGCCTGCCGATATTATTATATCAAAATACCCAGATAAAATGATTCCTCAAGGCTAAATATGTGTTAATAATGAATCGATTTAGCCCAGAAAAAGTCTACAGTTTTAATAAGCCCTTGTGAAGCCCTTATTTACGATCGTAATAAACATGGCTTACCGGATCCCATAGGGAAAATGACAGCTTCCAGCATTACATCGTCTTGTTAGAATGTGTCATACCTCAAGCAGCAAGAGACTGCACACTGTTCCCCCAACTGAAGTTAATTGCTCTCAACAGTCCTGTGTGGAACAGCCATGGATTTTAGTGACGGTTGCTAAAATCATTTTCCTCATACAAACAGAAATCTTCATCTCTTTTCTGTTTCTGAGTAAATAGTACATACCAGCACTATTTCAAAATAACAAACTCTTGATTGAATAATAAAAACTACAGTTAAACACTAAAAAACTCTAAGCCATCTCCGTGGAGATGTTGCCTGTACAACGGCAAAGAGAATGACTGGGGTAGGCGGAGCCTAGGAGGGATCATGTGACCAGCTTTGCTGGGCTCTTTGCCATTTCCTGTTGGGGAAGAGAATATCCCACAAGTAAGGATGACGCCGTGGACCGGACACACCTATGTTGGAGAAAAGTATATTCCTGAATAAGCTTTGAATACAACAAACTCTTGTTTGCTGAATGCCTGAGAATGCTGTCCGCACATGGACTTAAATTCAACAACATTAACATACGGTTACCATCTTTCAATGCCTTAGGAACATAATCCTAGTTATTGTCTTAAAGGTAGGAATTGTGTTAATTAGGTATTGTTAGCTTAAAGGGATACCATAGCCAGTAAACTAAGTACAATATTTGACAAAAATAATGACAATTGTATTTTTGCAATATTTATGTATGAACAATTTTGCAGCTAAAGTTGTTAAAATTTAACTTGCCTGTGTTGTCATTAGCTGTGTGATACTACTGTATTTATATGTAGTACACGTTACAGTGCTCTCTAGCAAGCAACCAGGCATCACTGGCTCTAATAGTTCTAGCCATGCACAGTATACAGAACACAGCAAAGAGGAAAATAGTTTTCTGCCTTAAAGAAATAAAGTTTAGGGACATAACATTAACCAGAAGCTGCTTCCCTGCACCTAATAGACCTGCTCTGTTATAGATTATTATTGCTGCACATGGTTACCTTGGCAACAAAACAGTTTTTTTACACTACTTCCAGACAAGTTAATTTAAAGGGACATGAAACCCAGAATTTTACTTTCATGAACCAGAGTGCAATAAAGCATTACATATTAACATGAATCTACATTTAGTTTAAGAAGCCATACCTTTTTCATGATCTGTGCCTCCTCCATTTGTTTGTTGGGAATCTGTGTGCCATTCTAATTCTGCAGGACTGCTGCTCCGTCTTATCAGTATCTAAAGATACATTTGTATCTTAGCTATATATATATATTTTTTTAACTCACAACTGATTAAACATTAGCATTATGACAAAATATTCTATATTGTATTTTCCAGTAATACAATTAAAGGGACATTAAACCATAAATAAATGCTAGATATAATGATGTACAGGTGGCCCTCGTTTTACAACAGTTCAATTTACACTGTTTCAGAATAACAACCTTTTTTTCCAGTCATGTGACTGCTATTGAAAAGCATTGAGAAGCAGTGCATTTATTAAAATAGCCAGTAGGTGGAGCTGTCCGCTTGTGTTGCAGCAAAGCCAAGCAAGCTGAAATTAATCAGTTTAACCAGACCTGAGCTATCGAGCAGATTTCAAAGGAACAAGATCTTCCCGTCTATAAATTAGTCCAGATTGGAATGCATAGAAAGAACTGTTTGCAGAAAAATGTAAGTGAAATCTGTGTTGTGTGATTATTTTATTAGTTTTATAATGCTGTTTAGCAAATATTTTTGTTTATTTAACTTAGTTTAATTATACATTCTGTGTTGTGTGACTATTTTATTAGGTTTATAATGCTGTTTAGCATTTACAGTCTTCATTTCAAAGCTTTAAAAAAAAAAAATATTAGGTGTTACTTATGACAATTTTGAGAGGGGCCTGGAACCTAACTCCCTCACTTCCCATTGACTTACATTATAAACTGGGTTTCAATTTACAATGGTTTCGATTTACAACCATTTCTTCTGGAACCTTACCCCGGCGTAAACTAAGGGCTACCTGTATTACATTAGTGGTTTAGATATTGAAAGTATAATTATAAAGTTATATACTCTGGTTTATATAAACTAATGGTCAATCCCATGTTGAAACCTAGGTTTCCCTTATCTAATCTCTTTTGCTGAAGAAAATGTACAAAGTTTGCAAACACTGTGGAATTGGAATGTATCAAAATTAAAATAATTTTATTTATTTTATTTTAAGTTTTTTTACACAGCAATTGTATACACACTTTATCTGTATCTAATTCTCCTGTGCAAAATACATTAGATAAGGGCAAACCAATATGGCAGCACCCATTACCTTATAGAAAATAAAAGTTATTTAAAGTATAAAAAACTTTACACTTATAATTCAAGATTTAAATAACTAATATAATTTTAAAAACAATAGTTTGTGTTTTTTTCACCCCTTAGAATGTTACCAATGATCCATTTACCTGTTGTAGTGCATTAAATTGTTTACAAATAGCTCATTTACCTTAAAGGTATAGGAAAGTAAATATTAAACTTGCATGATTCAGATAGAGCATGTCATTTTAAGACACTTTTGAATTCACTTCTAGTTTTAAATGTGCTTCGTTCTCTTAGTATCCCTTGTTAAAAAATGAATATGCAGCATATCATACACTGCTGCTAATTGGTGCCTGCACACATTTGTCTCTTGTGATTGGCTAAATAGATATTTTCAGCTTCCTGTCAGTGGTGCAATGCTGTCCCTTCAGCAATGGATAACAAGAGAAAGAAAAAAATTTGATAATAGAATTAAATTGGAACGTTGATTAAAATTGTATGTTCTATCTGAATCATAAAATACAATTTTGGTGTTTTCTATCCCTTTAAGTTGTCATTTCCACTAGCTGTTTTTGCCTGTTGTATCCTTGCCTATACTGGAAATTTCAATACTTAAGTCCTGGTTACAGAAAAGCTTTGTATTATTACACTCTCAATGAGCATGGGGCACAGAGAAACTGAAATCTTCATTTTACATTGTTCTCTGTGCTCACTGTGTATAACCTTATGAGTTCTTGCCCTGGAAGCTCAGCCCATTTTTATATTTCATACACAAAATTTACCTAGAGGAGCAATTGATTTCCAATATTCTAGACTATGTAGCTTGTAAACAAATTAAGGAGACACCAACTTTACAGTACACTTTCCCTATAAAAGAAACAGGAAAAATATAGGAAAAAAGTGACAAAAAAACTTAAATTATGCTTACCTGAACATTTTCTTTTCTTCAGACAGAGAGAGTCAAAAGCTGCATTCATTACTTTTGGGAATTCAGAACCTGGCCACCAGGAGGCGGCAAAGACACCCCAGCCAAAGGCTTAAAAACCTCCCCCACTTCCCTCATCCCCCAGTCATTCTGCCAAGGGATCAAGGAACAGTAAGAGAAATATCAGGGTGAAAAAGGTGCCTAGTGACGTATGGGATACATTCCTACCAGGAGGGGCAAAGTTTCCCAAACCTCAAAATGCCCATAAATACACCCCTCACCACACCCACAAATCAGTTTAACGAATAGCCAAGAAGTGGGGTGATAAGAAAAAAGTGCGAAAGCATAAAAATAAGGAATTGGAATAATTGTACTTTATACAAAAAAATCATAACCACCGCAAAAAAGGGTGGGCCTCATGGACTCTAGCTAATATGAAAGAAATGAATTCATCAAGTAAGTTCTTACATAAATTATGTTTTCTTTCATGTAATTAGCAAGAGTCCATGAGCTAGTGACGTATGGGATAACAAATACTCAAGATGTGGAACTTCCACGCAAGAGTCACTACAGAGGGAGGGATAAAATAAAGACAGCCAATTCCGCTGAAAAAAATAATCCATACCCCAAAATAAAGTTTTAATCTTATAATGAAAAAAACAGAATTTATGTTTACCTGATAAATTACTTTCTCCAACGGTGTGTCCGGTCCACGGCATCATCCTTACTTGTGGGATATTCTCTTACCCAACAGGAAATGGCAAAGAGCCCAGCAAAGCTGGTCACATGATCCCTCCTAGGCTCCGCCTACCCCAGTCATTCGACCGACGTTAAGGAGGAATATTTGCATAGGAGAAACCATATGATACCGTGGTGACTGTAGTTAAAGAAAATAAAATATCAGACCTGATTAAAAAACCAGGGCGGGCCGTGGACCGGACACACCGTTGGAGAAAGTAATTTATCAGGTAAACATAAATTCTGTTTTCTCCAACATAGGTGTGTCCGGTCCACGGCGTCATCCTTACTTGTGGGAACCAATACCAAAGCTTTAGGACACGGATGAAGGGAGGGAGCAAATCAGGTCACCTAAATGGAAGGCACCACGGCTTGCAAAACCTTTCTCCCAAAAATAGCCTCAGAAGAAGCAAAAGTATCAAACTTGTAAAATTTGGTAAAAGTGTGCAGTGAAGACCAAGTCGCTGCCCTACATATCTGATCAACAGAAGCCTCGTTCTTGAAGGCCCATGTGGAAGCCACAGCCCTAGTGAAATGAGCTGTGATTCTTTCGGGAGGCTGCCGTCCGGCAGTCTCGTAAGCCAATCTGATGATGCTTTTAATCCAAAAAGAGAGAGAGGTAGAAGTTGCTTTTTGACCTCTCCTTTTACCGGAATAAACAACAAACAAGGAAGATGTTTGTCTAAAATCCTTTGTAGCATCTAAATAGAATTTTAGAGCGCGAACAACATCCAAATTGTGCAACAAACGTTCCTTCTTCGAAACTGGTTTCGGACACAGAGAAGGTACGATAATCTCCTGGTTAATGTTTTTGTTAGAAACAACTTTTGGAAGAAAACCAGGTTTAGTACGTAAAACCACCTTATCTGCATGGAACACCAGATAAGGAGGAGAACACTGCAGAGCAGATAATTCTGAA
This sequence comes from Bombina bombina, assembly GCF_027579735.1. Taxonomy (NCBI): domain Eukaryota; kingdom Metazoa; phylum Chordata; class Amphibia; order Anura; family Bombinatoridae; genus Bombina; species Bombina bombina. The sequence goes on from NC_069502.1 coordinate 972,303,885, forward strand.
ACTCTTCGAGCAGAAGAAATTGCAACCAAAAACAAAACTTTCCAAGATAATAACTTAATATCAACGGAATGTAAGGGTTCAAACGGAACCCCCTGAAGAACTGAAAGAACTAAGTTGAGACTCCAAGGAGGAGTCAAAGGTTTGTAAACAGGCTTGATTCTGACCAGAGCCTGAACAAAGGCTTGAACATCTGGCACAGCTGCCAGCTTTTTGTGAAGTAACACAGACAAGGCAGAAATCTGTCCCTTCAGGGAACTTGCAGATAATCCTTTTTCCAATCCTTCTTGAAGGAAGGATAGAATCTTAGGAATCTTAACCTTGTCCCAAGGGAATCCTTTAGATTCACACCAACAGATATATTTTTTCCAAATTTTGTGGTAAATCTTTCTAGTTACAGGCTTTCTGGCCTGAACAAGAGTATCGATAACAGAATCTGAGAACCCTCGCTTCGATAAGATCAAGCGTTCAATCTCCAAGCAGTCAGCTGGAGTGAGACCAGATTCGGATGTTCGAACGGACCCTGAACAAGAAGGTCTCGTCTCAAAGGTAGCTTCCATGGTGGAGCCGATGACATATTCACCAGATCTGCATACCAAGTCCTGCGTGGCCACGCAGGAGCTATCAAGATCACCGACGCCCTCTCCTGATTGATCCTGGCTACCAGCCTGGGGATGAGAGGAAACGGCGGGAACACAAAAGCTAGTTTGAAGGTCCAAGGTGCTACTAGTGCATCCACTAGAGCCGCCTTGGGATCCCTGGATCTGGACCCGTAGCAAGGAACTTTGAAGTTCTGACGAGAGGCCATCAGATCCATGTCTGGAATGCCCCACAGTTGAGTGACTTGGGCAAAGATTTCCGGATGGAGTTCCCACTCCCCCGGATGCAATGTCTGACGACTCAGAAAATCCGCTTCCCAATTTTCCACTCCTGGGATGTGGATAGCAGACAGGTGGCAGGAGTGAGACTCCGCCCATAGAATGATTTTGGTCACTTCTTCCATCGCTAGGGAACTCCTTGTTCCCCCCTGATGGTTGATGTACGCAACAGTTGTCATGTTGTCTGATTGAAACCGTATGAACTTGGCCCTCGCTAGCTGAGGCCAAGCTTTGAGAGCATTGAATATCGCTCTCAGTTCCAGAATATTTATCGGTAGAAGAGATTCTTCCCGAGACCAAAGACCCTGAGCTTTCAGGGATCCCCAGACCGCGCCCCAGCCCATCAGACTGGCGTCGGTCGTGACAATGACCCACTCTGGTCTGCGGAAGGTCATCCCTTGTGACAGGTTGTCCAGGGACAGCCACCAACGGAGTGAGTCTCTGGTCCTCTGATTCACTTGTATCTTCGGAGACAAGTCTGTATAGTCCCCATTCCACTGACTGAGCATGCACAGTTGTAATGGTCTTAGATGAATGCGCGCAAAAGGAACTATGTCCATTGCCGCTACCATCAAACCTATCACTTCCATGCACTGCGCTATGGAAGGAAGAGGAACAGAATGAAGTATCCGACAAGAGTCTAGAAGCTTTGTTTTTCTGGCTTCTGTCAGAAAAATCCTCATTTCTAAGGAGTCTATTATTGTTCCCAAGAAGGGAACCCTTGTTGACGGAGATAGAGAACTCTTTTCCACGTTCACTTTCCATCCGTGAGATCTGAGAAAGGCCAGGACAATGTCCGTGTGAGCCTTTGCTTGAGGAAGGGACGACGCTTGAATCAGAATGTCGTCCAAGTAAGGTACTACGGCAATGCCCCTTGGTCTTAGCACAGCTAGAAGGGACCCTAGTACCTTTGTGAAAATTCTTGGAGCAGTGGCTAATCCGAAAGGAAGCGCCACGAACTGGTAATGCTTGTCCAGGAATGCGAACCTGAGGAACCGATGATGTTCCTTGTGGATAGGAATATGTAGATACGCATCCTTTAAATCCACCGTGGTCATGAATTGACCTTCCTGGATGGAAGGAAGAATTGTTCGAATGGTTTCCATCTTGAACGATGGAACCTTGAGAAACTTGTTTAAGATCTTGAGATCTAAGATTGGTCTGAACGTTCCCTCTTTTTTGGGAACTATGAACAGATTGGAGTAGAACCCCATCCCTTGTTCTCCTAATGGAACAGGATGAATCACTCCCATTTTTAACAGGTCTTCTACACAATGTAAGAATGCCTGTCTTTTTATGTGGTCTGAAGACAACTGAGACCTGTGGAACCTCCCCCTCGGGGGAAGCCCCTTAAACTCCAGAAAATAACCTTGGGAGACTATTTCTAGTGCCCAAGGATCCAGAACATCTCTTGCCCAAGCCTGAGCGAAGAGAGAGAGTCTGCCCCCCCACCAGATCCGGTCCCGGATCGGGGGCCAACATTTCATGCTGTCTTGGTAGCAGTGGCAGGTTTCTTGGCCTGCTTTCCCTTGTTCCAGCCTTGCATTGGTCTCCAAGCTGGCTTGGCTTGAGAAGAATTACCCTCTTGCTTAGAGGACGTAGCACTTTGGGCTGGTCCGTTTCTACGAAAGGGACGAAAATTAGGTTTATTTTTTGCCTTGAAAGGCCGATCCTGAGGAAGGGCGTGGCCCTTACCCCCAGTGATATCAGAGATAATCTCTTTCAAGTCAGGACCAAACAGCGTTTTCCCCTTGAAAGGAATGTTAAGTAGCTTGTTCTTGGAAGACGCATCAGCTGACCAAGATTTCAACCAAAGCGCTCTGCGCGCCACAATAGCAAACCCAGAGTTCTTAGCCGCTAACCTAGCCAATTGCAAAGTGGCGTCTAAGGTGAAAGAATTAGCCAATTTGAGAGCATTGATTCTGTCCATAATCTCCTCATAAGGAGGAGAATCACTATCGACCGCCTTTACCAGTTCATCGAACCAGAAACACGCGGCTGTAGCGACAGGGACAATGCATGAAATTGGTTGTAGAAGGTAACCCTGCTGAACAAACATCTTTTTAAGTAAACCTTCTAATTTTTTATCCATAGGATCTTTGAAAGCACAACTATCTTCTATGGGTATAGTGGTGCGTTTATTTAAGGTGGAAACCGCTCCCTCGACCTTGGGGACTGTCTGCCATAAGTCCTTTCTGGGGTCGACCATAGGAAACAATTTTTTAAATATGGGGGGAGGGACGAAAGGAATACCGGGCCTTTCCCATTCTTTATTTACAATGTCCGCCACCCGCTTGGGTATAGGAAAAGCTTCTGGGAGCCCCGGGACCTCTAGGAACTTGTCCATTTTACATAGTTTCTCTGGGATGACCAACTTGTCACAATCATCCAGAGTGGATAATACCTCCTTAAGCAGAATGCGGAGATGTTCCAACTTAAATTTAAACGAAATCACATCAGGTTCAGCTTGTTGAGAAATGTTCCCTGAATCAGTAATTTCTCCCTCAGACAAAACCTCCCTGGCCCCATCAGACTGGTTTAGGGGCCCTTCAGAACCATTATTATCAGCGTCGTCATGCTCTTCAGTATCTAAAACAGAGCAGTCGCGCTTACGCTGATAAGTGTTCATTTTGGCTAAAATGTTTTTGACAGAATTATCCATTACAGCCGTTAATTGTTGCATAGTAAGGAGTATTGGCGCGCTAGATGTACTAGGGGCCTCCTGAGTGGGCAAGACTCGTGTAGACGAAGGAGGGAATGATGCAGTACCATGCTTACTCCCCTCACTTGAGGAATCATCTTGGGCATCATTGTCATTGTCACATAAATCACATTTATTTAAATGAGAAGGAACTCTGGCTTCCCCACATTCAGAACACAGTCTATCTGGTAGTTCAGACATGTTAAACAGGCATAAACTTGATAACAAAGTACAAAAAACGTTTTAAAATAAAACCGTTACTGTCACTTTAAATTTTAAACTGAACACACTTTATTACTGCAATTTGCGAAAAAATATGAAGGAATTGTTCAAAATTCACCAAAATTTCACCACAGTGTCTTAAAGCCTTAAAAGTATTGCACACCAAATTTGGAAGCTTTAACCCTTAAAATAACGGATCCGGAGCCGTTTTTAACTTTAACCCCTTTACAGTCCCTGGTATCTGCTTTGCTGAGACCCAACCAAGCCCAAAGGGGAATACGATACCAAATGACGCCTTCAGAAAGTCTTTTCTAAGTATCAGAGCTCCTCACACATGCGACTGCATGTCATGCCTCTCAAAAACAAGTGCGCAACACCGGCGCGAAAATGAGGCTCTGCCTATGATTTGGGAAAGCCCCTAAAGAATAAGGTGTCTAAAACAGTGCCTGCCGATATAATCTTATCAAAATACCCAGATTAAATGATTCCTCAAGGCTAAATATGTGTTAATAATGAATCGATTTAGCCCAGAAAAAGTCTACAGTCTTAATAAGCCCTTGTGAAGCCCTTATTTACTATCTTAATAAACATGGCTTACCGGATCCCATAGGGAAAATGACAGTTTCCAGCATTACATCGTCTTGTTAGAATGTGTCATACCTCAAGCAGCAAGAGACTGCTCACTGTTCCCCCAACTGAAGTTAATTGCTCTCAACAGTCCTGTGTGGAACAGCCATGGATTTTAGTAACGGTGCTAAAATCATTTTCCTCATACAAACAGAAATCTTCATCTCTTTTCTGTTTCTGAGTAAATAGTACATACCAGCACTATTTTAAAATAACAAACTCTTGATTGAATAATAAAAACTACAGTTAAACACTAAAAAACTCTAAGCCATCTCCGTGGAGATGTTGCCTGTACAACGGCAAAGAGAATGACTGGGGTAGGCGGAGCCTAGGAGGGATCATGTGACCAGCTTTGCTGGGCTCTTTGCCATTTCCTGTTGGGGAAGAGAATATCCCACAAGTAAGGATGACGCCGTGGACCGGACACACCTATGTTGGAGAAAACTGAAATTATAAGCAGAAGAATCAAACTGAAACAGCTGCCTGGAGTACTTTTCTACCAAAAACTGCTTCAGAAGAAGAAAACACATCAAAATGGTAGAATTTAGTAAAAGTATGCAAAGAAGACCAAGTGGCTGCTTTGCAAATCTGATCAACCGAAGCTTCATTCCTAAACGCCCAGGAAGTAGAAACTGACCTAGTAGAATGAACTGTAATCCTTTGAGGCGGAGTTTTACCCGACTCGACATAAGCATGATGAATCAAAGACTTTAACCAAGACGCCAAAGAAATGGCAGAGGCCTTCTGACCTTTCCTGGAACCGGAAAATATAACAAATAGACTAGAAGTCTTTCGGAAATCTTTAGTAGCTTCAACATAATATTTCAAAGCTCTAACTACATCCAAAGAATGTAACAATCTTTCTTTAGAATTCTTAGGATTAGGACACAATGAAGGAACCACAATTTCTCTACTAATGTTGTTAGAGTTCACAACTTTAGGCAAAAATTTAAATGAAGTCCGCAACACCGCTCTTTTCCTGATGAAAAATCAGAAAAGTAGATTCACAAGAAAGAGCAGATAACTCTGAAACTCTTCTAGCAGAAGAGATGGCCAAAAGGAACAGAACTTTCCAAGAAAGTAACTTAATGTCCAGAGAATGCATAGGTTCAAACGGAGGAGCTTGTAAAGCCCCCAGAACCAAATTCAAACTCCAAGGAGGAGAGATTGACTTAATGACAGGTTTTATACGAACCAAAGCCTGTACAAAACAATGAATATCAGGAAGATTAGCAATCTTTCTGTGAAACAACACAGAAAGAGCAGAAATTTGTCCTTTCAAAGAACTTGCAGACAAACCTTTATCCAGACCATCCTGAAAAAATTGTAAAATTCTAGGAATTCTAAAAGAATGACAAGAAAATTGATGAGAAGAGCACCAAGAAATGTAAGTCTTCCAGACTCGATAATATATCTTCCTAGACACAGATTTACGAGCCTGTAACATAGTATTAATTACGGAGTCAGAGAAACCTCTATGACTGAGAATCAAGCGTTCAATCTCCATACCTTCAAATTTAATGATTTGAGATCCTGATGGAAAAAGGGACCTTGAGATAGGTCTGGTCTTAACAGAAGAGTCCAAGGTTGGCAAGTAGCCATCCGAAGAAGATCCGCATACCAAAACCTGTGAGGCCATGCTGGAGCCACCAGCAGAACAAACGAACGCTCTTTTAGAATCTTGGAGATCACTCTTGGAAGAAGAACCAGAGGCGGAAAGATATAGGCAGGAATCCTGAATCAAGGCAAATAAATGTTTAAACACATATATTTAGAACTTTATATAAAAGTGCCCAACCATAGCTTAGAGTGTCACAAAAAATAAGGCTTACTTACCCCAGGACACTCATCTACATGTAGTAGAAAGCCAAACCAGTACTGAAACGAGAATCAGTAGAGGTAATGGTATATAAGAGTATATCGTCGATCTGAAAAGGGAGGTAAGAGATGAATCTCTACGACCGATAACAGAGAACCTATGAAATAGATCCCGTAGAAGGGACCATTGAATTCAAATAGGCAATACTCTCTTCACATCCCTCTGACATTCACTGCACACTGAGAGGAAAACCGGGCTCCAGCCTGCTGCGAAGCGCATATCAACGTAGAATCTAGCACAAACTTACTTCACCACCTCCACGGGAGGCAAAGTTTGTAAAACTGATTTGTGGGTGTGGTGAGGGGTGTATTTATGGGCATTTTGAGGTTTGGGAAACTTTGCCCCTCCTGGTAGGAATGTATATCCCATACGTCACTAGCTCATGGACTCTTGCTAATTACATGAAAGAAAGGACTCAGATAAGAGACTAGGGCGAAAGAAACCCCAAAGATAACTCAAAAAGAGTAACCCAGAATGAAACAAGGCAAAACCAATGAAAAAAAGGGAGAAATCCCTATCTGCATAGAAACCAAGGATCAATTAATGCTCTGAGACGGAAAGGGATAAGGAAAACTCCTCCCCTACGCAGTGTCAACTCACACCCATGAAAGAACAACCAAAGACAAAACTGTCCCCGGAAGCCGCTGAAACAGTATCAAAATATCTGAATATGGGGTGCGGAGCCTATAGCTGTTGCAGAAGGTCATGTTTTAGAGGAGCTCCCGATTCTCACTAGGTTTTACAGAGTATTTTTCCCCAAAATTGAATTTTACCAGCAAAATTTTGAACTACATGCTCTTGGGAAGCCCTGGGAGAGTTTGAGGACATACAGGGAGTGCAGAATTATTAGGCAAATGAGTATTTTGACCACATCATCCTCTTTATGCATGTTGTCTTACTCCAAGCTGTATAGGCTCGAAAGCCTACTACCAATTAAGCATATTAGGTGATGTGCATCTCTGTAATGAGAAGGGGTGTGGTCTAATGACATCAACACCCTATATCAGGTGTGCATAATTATTAGGCAACTTCCTTTCCTTTGGCAAAATGGGTCAAAAGAAGGACTTGACAGGCTCAGAAAAGTCAAAAATAGTGAGATATCTTGCAGAGGGATGCAGCACTCTTAAAATTGCAAATCAAGCGTTTCATTCAAAATAGTCAACAGGGTCGCAAGAAGCGTGTGGAAAAACCAAGGCGCAAAATAACTGCCCATGAACTGAGAAAAGTCAAGCGTGCAGCTGCCAAGATGCCACTTGCCACCAGTTTGGCCATATTTAAGAGCTGCAACATCACTGGAGTGCCCAAAAGCACAAGGTGTGCAATACTCAGAGACATGGCCAAGGTAAGAAAGGCTGAAAGACGACCACCACTGAACAAGACACACAAGCTGAAACGTCAAGACTGGGCCAAGAAATATCTCAAGACTGATTTTTCTAAGGTTTTATGGACTGATGAAATGAGAGTGAGTCTTGATGGGCCAGATGGATGGGCCCGTGGCTGCATTGGTAAAGGGCAGAGAGCTCCAGTCCGACTCAGACGCCAGCAAGGTGGAGGTGGAGTACTGGTTTGGGCTGGTATCATCAAAGATGAGCTTCTGGGGCCTTTTCGGGTTGAGGATGGAGTCAAGCTCAACTCCCAGTCCTACTGACAGTTTCTGGAAGACACCTTCTTCAAGCAGTGGTACAGGAAGAAGTCAGCATCCTTCAAGAAAAACATGATTTTCATGCAGGACAATGCTCCATCACACGCGTCCAAGTACTCCACAGCGTGGCTGGCAAGAAAGGGTATAAAAGGGTATAAAATCTAATGACATGGCCTCCTTGTTCACCTGATCTGAACCCCATTGAGAACCTGTGGTCCATCATCAAATGTGAGATTTACAAGGAGGGAAAACAGTACACCTCTCTGAACAGTGTCTGGGAGGCTGTGGTTGCTGCTGCACGCAATGTTGATGGTGAACAGATCAAAACACTGACAGAATCCATGGATGGCAGGCTTTTGAGTGTCCTTGCAAAGAAAGGTGGCTATATTGGTCACTGATTTTTTTTTTATTTTTTTTGAATGTCAGAAATGTATATTTGTGAATGTTGAGATGTTATATTGGTTTCACTGGTAAAAATAAATAATTGAAATGGGTATATATTTGTTTTTTGTTAAGTTGCCTAATAATTATGCACAGTAATAGTCACCTGCACACACAGATATCCCCCTAAAATAGCTATAACTAAAAACAAACTAAAAACTACTTCCAAAACTATTCAGCTTTGATATTAATGAGTTTTTTGGGTTCATTGAGAACATGGTTGTTGTTCAATAATAAAATTAATCCTCAAAAATACAACTTGCCTAATAATTCTGCACTCCCTGTATCTTGCAAAGATGACTCTTCCTATGCTCTTCAGCTAAGCAACGTGGAGATGGACTGCATGGCCTGTGCCAGGCCTTTGTTCACATGCACTGCTAGGGCTGCAGCACATTCTCCCCCTCCCAGGATTTGAGAGATCCTGGGAGAAGTGAAAAGTGCTGCTCTACATTTACTACAAATATGCACATATATATATATTTATACAAGGACCTGACCTCTTATTCGTTTTAATTTGTCTAAGCCTGACATGACACGGGGGGAAGTCATGTCGTCAGTGGAAAAGCTGCATAGAAGCAGCTCGGATCAAGCTGTGGCAGGGCTATCTTTATGGGAACGGAAGACAAAACAGCTGATTATGGAACATTTTGAACAACCCGAACAAACAACAGCTATACCAGTTTTCAAAATTATGCCTACATATCCTAGGAAAGATCCCTTACCTCTAGAAGACTTGAATGACCCTGAAAGTGAAGCCGAGAGCTCTGGGCAATTTGAACCCACCGACTGAGTCGGCCGAAAGAGGCGGCATCGTAAGGAACACTTCTCAAACCCTATTAGAAGGGATCAGCAACCCAGGCATGAAAAGACCAGCAGTAGTCTCATATAGCTCGACGGCTCACTCTGCGAACTATGATCTGCGTTATACCCGTATCCAGTGGCACGGACCTCAACAAGGATCACATGCTAAGGATCTACAGGGGGAACAGCTACAACTTACCGCCAACTCAGATCTGAGAAACTGAAGTCAGTACTGGGAGAAGCAGAGCGCCCCAAGACCACCAAAATCCATTGAGATAGGGAAGGCTGGAATTGGTTAATCCCCAAAGTAGATACAGGAGCACATAAGAGAGACATATACACTTGATCAACATGGGTACCTTCCTTGGCCTATTATATGTTCAAGGCGGTCAAAGTTTAATGAGGACTTCATTGTCTGACAATACCCTGTAATCTCTGACAAGTTCAGTTCCTTATAGCCAAGGGGACATGTATTATATTTAGTGAACTGTGTGAACCTAATCCTAGATTTCTGTATGCTAGCAGTAGTCCAAACTGTATAATTTTAGTATGTATTTTAGCCTTAATCTGCTCCTTGAGCATACAAGTTCAATTAATACTGTTAATGTGGGTCTTGTGGGTCACTTACGACTATATTTATAATTATCTATAACAGCTTCCTAATTAATAAGGTGCCCTAAGTTATGTCGTGTCCATGCAATTTTTGTTCTTTTAATTCTGTTTTAGGTCACTTATGCTTATTATATTTTAAACAGTATATACACACACATACGGATATAATATCCAGCTTCAGCTACTTACTTTCTACTATGTTGTCATAACATAATTGCCTCTACGTCACCTGTGGCCGAGATGATAGAGAAACATATGCTGCCTGGCTTCAGGTTTCAAGGGAGCATAGACCGCCACTAAGCCATGGTGGGACACCATCCAAATCCACCCCAAGGAGAAAAAACAAAACCAGCACAGCGCCTCTGCCCACCAGCACAGCACACCCGCACACAGGCATGGGGCGTAAAGCTGTAGGCAGACTCAACAGGCCAAGCACCGAATGACAGAAACATCCGGCCACTACGGCCGGTCCAGTAGAAGACTAATTCTCTAAGAAGAGAAAAATATGCGCCGGTAGGAACCCAAGATTATCAGCAACTAGGAACAGGGCCGTCCCGAACCACTCTAAGGAATCCGGAACAGAACTGCAAAAAGTCCAGTCAAAAACAAGGACCAGGACAAATAAACCCGGACACCCAGAACTCTGAGCCGGCTTACAAAGTACTACTCCCTGAGTAACAACCGGGTTACCCCTCTGGAGCAGACTTCGCACCCTAGGCGATGCATCACAGTTAAATCCAAGGCACCTTGGACACTGAACTCTCACGTAAGAGTCCCAAACACAGAGTGCTTAGGACACCCACAACGGGAAACAACTCCCAAATTAAAAAACAGAATTTATGTTTACCTGATAAATTACTTTCTCCAACGGTGTGTCCGGTCCACGGCGTCATCCTTACTTGTGGGATATTCTCTTCCCCAACAGGAAATGGCAAAGAGCCCAGCAAAGCTGGTCACATGATCCCTCCTAGGCTCCGCCTTCCCCAGTCATTCGACCGACGTAAAGGAGGAATATTTGCATAGGAGAAATCATATGATACCGTGGTGACTGTAGTTAGAGAAAATAAATCATCAGACCTGATTAAAAAACCAGGGCGGGCCGTGGACCGGACACACCGTTGGAGAAAGTAATTTATCAGGTAAACATAAATTCTGTTTTCTCCAACATAGGTGTGTCCGGTCCACGGCGTCATCCTTACTTGTGGGAACCAATACCAAAGCTTTAGGACACGGATGATGGGAGGGAGCAAATCAGGTCACCTAGATGGAAGGCACCACGGCTTGCAAAACCTTTCTCCCAAAAATAGCCTCAGAAGAAGCAAAAGTATCAAATTTGTAAAATTTGGTAAAAGTGTGCAGTGAAGACCAAGTCGCTGCCTTACATATCTGATCAACAGAAGCCTCGTTCTTGAAGGCCCATGTGGAAGCCACGGCCCTAGTGGAATGAGCTGTGATTCTTTCAGGAGGCTGCCGTCCGGCAGTCTCATAAGCCAATCTGATGATGCTTTTAAGCCAAAAAGAGAGAGAGGTAGAAGTTGCTTTTTGACCTCTCCTTTTACCAGAATAAACAACAAACAAGGAAGATGTTTGTCTGAAATCCTTTGTAGCCTCTAAATAGAATTTTAGAGCACGAACTACATCCAAATTGTGCAACAAACGTTCCTTCTTTGAAACTGGATTCGGACACAAAGAAGGCACGACTATCTCCTGGTTAATATTTTTGTTAGAAACAACTTTCGGAAGAAAACCAGGTTTAGTACGCAAAACCACCTTATCTGCATGGAACACCAGATAAGGAGGAGAACACTGCAGAGCAGATAACTCTGAAACTCTTCTAGCAGAAGAAATTGCAACCAAAAACAAAACTTTCCAAGATAATAACTTGATATCAACGGAATGTAGGGGTTCAAACGGAACCCCTTGAAGAACTGAAAGAACTAAATTAAGACTCCAAGGAGGAGTCAAAGGTTTGTAAACAGGCTTGATTCTAACCAGAGCCTGAACAAAAGCTTGAACATCTGGCACAGCCGCCAGCTTTTTGTGAAGTAAAACAGATAAAGCAGAAATCTGTCCCTTCAAAGAACTTGCAGATAATCCTTTCTCCAAACCTTCTTGAAGAAAGGATAGAATCTTAGGAATTTTTATCTTGTTCCATGGGAATCCTTTAGATTCACACCAACAGATATATTTTTTCCATATTTTATGGTAGATTTTTCTAGTTACAGGCTTTCTGGCCTGAACAAGAGTATCAATGACAGAATCTGAGAACCCTCGCTTTGATAAAATCAAGCGTTCAATCTCCAAGCAGTCAGTTGGAGTGAGGCCAGATTCGGATGTTGGAACGGACCTTGAACAAGAAGGTCCTGTCTCAAAGGTAGCTTCCATGGTGGAGCCGATGACATATTCACCAGATCTGCATACCAAGTCCTGCGTGGCCACGCAGGAGCTATCAAGATCACCGATACCCTCTCCTGTTTGATCCTGGCTACCAGCCTGGGAATGAGAGGAAACGGTGGGAACACATAAGCTAGGTTGAAGCTCCAAGGTGCTACTAGTGCATCCACTAGAGTCGCCTTGGGATCCCTGGATCTGGACCCGTAGCAAGGAACCTTGAAGTTCTGACGAGACGCCATCAGATCCATGTCTGGAATGCCCCACAATTGAATTATTTGGGCAAAGATTTCCGGATGGAGTTCCCACTCCCCCGGATGAAATGTCTGATGACTCAGAAAATCCGCTTCCCAATTTTCCACTCCTGGGATGTGGATTGCAGACAAGTGGCAGGAGTGAGTCTCCGCCCATTGAATTATTTTGGTCACTTCTTCCATCGCCAGGGAACTCCTTGTTCCCCCCGATGGTTGATATACGCAACAGTCGTCATGTTGTCTGATTGAAACCGTATGAATTTGGCCTTTGCTAGCTGAGGCCAAGCCTTGAGAGCATTGAATATCGCTCTTAGTTCCAGAATATTTATCGGGAGAAGAGATTCTTCCTGAGACCAAAGACCCTGAGCTTTCAGGGGTTCCCAGACCGCGCCCCAGCCCACCAGACTGGCGTCGGTCGTGACAATGACCCACTCTGGTCTGCGGAAGCTCATCCCTTGTGACAGGTTGTCCAGGGTCAGCCACCAACGGAGTGAATCTCTGGTCCTCTGATCTACTTGTATCGTCGGAGACAAGTCTGTATAATCCCCATTCCACTGACTGAGCATGCACAGTTGTAATGGTCTTAGATGAATTCGCGCAAAAGGAACTATGTCCATTGCCGCGACCATCAAACCTATTACTTCCATGAACTGCGCTATGGAAGGAAGAAGAACAGAATGAAGTACTTGACAAGCGCTTAGAAGTTTTGATTTTCTGGCTTCTGTCAGAAAAATCCTAATTTCTAAGGAGTCTATTATTGTTCCCAAGAAGGGAACTCTTGTTGACGGAGATAGAGAACTTTTTTCTACGTTCACTTTCCACCCGTGAGATCTGAGAAAGGCCAGGACAATGTCCGTATGAGCCTTTGCTTGAGGTAGAGACGACGCTTGAATCAGTATGTCGTCCAAGTAAGGTACTACTGCAATGCCCCTTGGTCTTAGCACCGCTAGAAGGGACCCTAGTACCTTTGTGAAAATTCTTGGAGCAGTGGCTAATCCGAATGGAAGTGCCACAAACTGGTAATGCTTGTCCAGAAAGGCGAACCTTAGGAACCGATGATGTTCCTTGTGGATAGGAATATGTAGATACGCATCCTTTAAATCCACCGTGGTCATGAATTGACCTTCCTGGATGGTAGGAAGAATTGTCCGAATGGTTTCCATTTTGAACGATGGAACCTTGAGAAATTTGTTTAGGATCTTGAGATCTAAGATTGGTCTGAATGTTCCCTCTTTTTTGGGAACTATGAACAGATTGGAGTAGAATCCCATCCCTTGTTCTCCTAATGGAACAGGATGAATCACTCCCATTTTTAACAGGTCTTCTACACAATGTAAGAATGCCTGTCTTTTTATGTGGTCTGAAGACAATTGAGACCTGTGGAACCTCCCCCTTGGGGGTAGCTCCTTGAATTCCAGAAGATAACCTTGGGAGACTATTTCTAGCGCCCAAGGATCCAGAACATCTCTTGCCCAAGCCTGAGCGAAGAGAGAAAGTCTGCCCCCCACCAGATCCGGTCCCGGATCGGGGGCCAACATCTCATGCTGTCTTGGTAGCAGTGGCAGGTTTCTTGGCCTGCTTACCTTTGTTCCAGCCTTGCATTGGCCTCCAGGCTGGCTTGGTTTGAGAAGTATTACCCTCTTGCTTAGAGGATGTAGAACTTGGGGCTGGTCCGTTTCTGCGAAAGGGACGAAAATTTGGTTTATTTTTAGCCTTGAAAGACCTATCCTGAGGAAGGGCGTGGCCCTTACCCCCAGTGATATCTGAAATAATCTCTTTCAAGTCAGGGCCAAACAGCGTTTTCCCCTTGAAAGGTATGTTAAGCAATTTGTTCTTGGAGGACGCATCCGCTGACCAAGATTTTAGCCAAAGCGCTCTGCGCGCCACAATAGCAAACCCCGAATTTTTCGCCGCTAATCTAGCCAATTGCAAAGTGGCGTCTAAAGTAAAAGAATTAGCCAATTTAAGAGCATGAATTCTGTCCATAATCTCCTCATAAGAAGAATCTTTATTGAGCGACTTTTCTAGTTCATCGAACCAGAAACACGCTGCTGTAGTGACAGGAACAATGCATGAAATTGGTTGTAGAAAGTAACCTTGCTGAACAAACATCTTTTTAAGCAAACCCTCTAATTTTTTATCCATAGGATCTTTGAAAGCACAACTATCTTCTATAGGGATAGTAGTGCGTTTGTTTAGAGTAGAAACCGCCCCCTCGACCTTGGGGACTGTCTGCCATAAGTCCTTTCTGGGGTCGACCATAGGAAACAATTTCTTAAATATAGGGGGAGGGACAAAAGGTATGCCGGGCCTTTCCCATTCTTTGTTTACAATGTCCGCCACCCGCTTGGGTATAGGAAAAGCTTCGGGGGGCCCCGGGACCTCTAGGAACTTGTCCATCTTACATAATTTCTCTGGAATGACCAAATTGTCACAATCATCCAGAGTAGACAACACCTCCTTAAGCAGAGCGCGGAGATGTTCCAATTTAAATTTGAATGTAATCACATCAGGTTCAGCTTGTTGAGAAATTTTCCCTGAATCTGAAATTTCTCCCTCAGACAAAACCTCCCTGGCCCCCTCAGACTGGTGTAGGGGCATGTCAGAACCATTATCATCAGCGTCCTCATGCTCTTCAGTATTTTCTAAAACAGAGCAGTCGCGCTTTCGCTGATAAGTGGGCATTTTGGCTAAAATGTTTTTGATAGAATTATCCATTACAGCCGTTAATTGTTGCATAGTAAGGAGTATTGGCGCACTAGATGTACTAGGGGCCTCCTGTGTGGGCAAGACTGGCGTAGACGAAGGAGGGGATGATGCAGTACCATGCTTACTCCCCTCACTTGAGGAATCATCTTGGGCATCATTTTCTCTAAATTTTGTGTCACATACATCACATCTATTTAAATGAGAAGGAACCTTGGCTTCCTCACACACAGAACATAGTCTATCTGATAGTTCAGACATGTTAAACAGGCAAAAACTTGATAACAAAGTACAAAAAACGTTTTAAAATAAAACCGTTACTGTCACTTTAAATTTTAAACTGAACACACTTTATTACTGCAATTGTGAAAAAGTATGAAGGAATTGTTCAAAATTCACCAACATTTCACCACAGTGTCTTAAAGCCTTAAAAGTATTGCACACCAAATTTGAAAGCTTTAACTCTTAAAATAACGGAACCGGAGCCGTTTTTATATTTAACCCCTATACAGTCCCTGGTATCTGCTTTGCTGAGACCCAACCAAGCCCAGAGGGGAATACGATACCAAATGACGCCTTCAGTAAGCTTTTTCTATGTATCTGAGCTCCTCACACATGCATCTGCATGCCTTGCTTCCCAAAAACAACTGCGCAATAGAGGCGCGAAAATGAGGCTCTGCCTATGATTAGAGAAGGCCCCCAGTGAAAAAGGTGTCCAATACAGTGCCTGCCGGTTATTTAACATAATTCCCAAGAATAAAATAACTCCTCAAAGCTATAAACTATTAAAAATGCTTACAAATCAATTGTTTTAGCCCAGAAAAATGTCTACCAGTCTTTAAGCCCTTGTGAAGCCCTTTATTCTTATTTAATAAAAATGGCTTACCGGATCCCATAGGGAAAATGACAGCTTCCAGCATTACCAAGTCTTGTTAGAAATGTGTCATACCTCAAGCAGCAAAAGTCTGCTCACTGTTTCCCCCAACTGAAGTTAATTCCTCTCAACAGTCCTGTGTGGAAACAGCCATCGATTTTAGTAACGGTTGCTAAAATCATTTTCCTCTTACAAACAGAAATCTTCATCTCTTTTCTGTTTCAGAGTAAATAGTACATACCAGCACTATTTTAAAATAACAAACTCTTGATTGAAGAATAAAAACTACATTTAAACACCAAAAAACTAAGCCATCTCCGTGGAGATGTTGCCTGTACAACGGCAAAGAGAATGACTGGGGAAGGCGGAGCCTAGGAGGGATCATGTGACCAGCTTTGCTGGGCTCTTTGCCATTTCCTGTTGGGGAAGAGAATATCCCACAAGTAAGGATGACGCCGTGGACCGGACACACCTATGTTGGAGAAAGGGTGCTACGCATGATGAGAGCCACACAGCCACTCTGGTTGACCCTAAGGCACTAGGGACAACAGCACTAAGTCCAAAGAAAAATGGAACGTAAAGAGAACAGGTCTCAACCCCAGATATTCTGGAGAAAATAGGACCATAGTCTCCAAGATCCTCTCAGGATCCTTCTCCTGGAAGCCCCTATAGTTCGAGGAATAACAAATGAACTAACATTCTAACGCCAGGCGGGTAAAAACCCAAAACGTCTAAGCAGGGGCAAAACAGTAAAAAAGGGGACACCCTAAGCTGCAAACTCCAAAATATGGGAGCAGATGGATCCCGGAAGTAGAAAAACACAAAGGTCCTACTTCCTGAAACAGCTGACCAAAGGCCAACCCCAAGGAAAGGAGACAAAAAGGGGCCCAATGTCATCAAGGAAAACAGATCCAAAAGGACAATTCCAAAGAAGACTTTAAAGAGAAGACAAGGAATATTACTCAGAGCAAGCCTTAGCAGTATCCGCTCTGGCCCCTCACCAACAAATAACAGGACAGTGAGGACTGAGTGCAATCCTTCGGTCACCTGCAAATAACGATTTAGACGAGGCTATTTGTAACCCATCAGTGAAAGGGTACTCGCTGTAAGGAACACCTAAGTTCGATGATCCTTCTTAAAAGAAGAGACGAGAACCAGGCTGTCGGCTGGAAACGGAAGGTCTCCCCTCCATATGTAGCCCTGCATGGGCAGAGCCTCAATTTTATTGAAGCTCATGGAAGTTTCACTTCACGACCACTCTAGCAAAAGCATATTCGATCTGAAGAGAACCCAAAGAGAAACTAACTCCTCATCCGAGTGAGAAACTCACCATTCAACCAGGCAGCCAGTTACACGGGCACCACGTGGATGATATAAGCCGTAAGGACCAGAGATTAGCGCCTGACCAGGACCAGCCTGCTACATACGGCATTCAAAACTGACCCAGGCCATAGAATCCCATAGGATCAACAAAACTAAGGAGATATCCATGTAATGAAACCTTAACATGCGACTTCCCCGGAAGTGCTCAGGCGACCACAAAATCGCCAGTATCAAATTCCAGAGAAGAAATGTTTCCCAGCGGAAACATTTTAACAGACATGAGTTTCCAAAAGAAATAAAACACATTCTAACCGGATTAAAGAAAAAGAAGGCAGCACCTGCAGGTGAACGCCCAAATAGAATGGGTACACTAACAGGACCAGCCAATCAGAGACCCCATTCCATCAAAGCTCAGAACTGGAATAAGATACCCCCCAAAAAAAGGAAATTGGAGACGATAAGGAGATTAACTGCATCCCCACACGTCTAACCCAGCTTGCCATCTGGAACAGAAGACAGCAGAGCCCCCAACCTATTAGGACTGGGATCCTCCAGCACCGCCAAAACATGTCGCAGCAGGACACAAAGGTGCGCCAGTCTAACAAAAAGCAAGACTTACCTCCGCAAGTGATGACCCCGTCCCGAGGGTTGGATCCCTGAAGCTTCACAGGAAACCGCTTCCCCAGATGGCTGACCTGACCTAGACGATCCCACGCCTGACAAGCCCTGGTTAAAAGAACATGGACAGTACCTCTCTGGAAGATGTAAATGCGGCAACGCCATAGATATGGCCATGCAGAACCGTGCCGTAACATCTGGAGGAAACAAGCCGCCTTCCGGAGAAGGGGTAACGGCATTAGGGACACCTGATTGCTTAGCCAAGGAAGGTTCTAGGGGACGCGTCTCGCGGCATATGGGATCCCCATGGGCGGATGGCTCGGCAGACTCTAAGTTCCCTGTTCCGGGAGAAGAGAGCACTCTAAAGCAGCATTCGAAATATAACTGATGGGCGTGGATTACCCGGGCCATTTCATACTCTTCGCAAGAAGTAGAATCTGAATCAGAGACATCCGTAACTTATCATAACTTGGTGATAGATATTTATGGAAAGAAAAATAAAAACGGCACCTTACACCCCCCAATGGCTGGGGCACTCACCACCTC
Organism: Bombina bombina; assembly: GCF_027579735.1. Classification (NCBI taxonomy): domain Eukaryota; kingdom Metazoa; phylum Chordata; class Amphibia; order Anura; family Bombinatoridae; genus Bombina; species Bombina bombina. The sequence continues at coordinate 972,322,397 of NC_069502.1, forward strand.
TTGTGACCCAGACAACTAGCGAACAGATTTGCTCCGTCACAACACGGTCAGGAATACGGAAATGGAGAACAGAACGTGACCACGCCTAGTCACAAGGTACAATTTTCACTTCACATTAGTAGACAGAATCACATAACAAACATGATTAAAGTCCCCCCTGTTCAATATCCCCCCTCAGGAGATATTAACCCATGATTCCATAAAGATAAAGGAGTCCCACTGAGACCCTGACTTCTTCGTTTACATTACATTCACATCATCTAAGTAAAATGAAACAATCTTACCGGAATCTACACCGTGGAACAGGAGTACGACCCTTCAAGTGTGACAGATAGTAGCCTCGCTTCTGACATGGACTTGAGTGAAGAAAGCAGGCAGCGAAACTCGTCAACCCTGATTGCTAAGGAGCTGTTAACATGAGTCGGGATGGTTTCGCAGAAAGACTCTCCCTGCACCTCCGGACTCTAACCTTCATCCATGCTCTCACTGAGAGGCTGACAGGATTCCTTAATACTCCAGTCCCATTTCGAAGAATACTACCCTCCATAAGATCTTAAATCCTCTGACACTTCTCTGCCAACCTCCAGTGACGAAAGGCAAAGAATGACTGGGGGATGAGGGAAGTGGGGGAGGTATTTAAGCCTTTGGCTGGGGTGTCTTTGCCTCCTCCTGGTGGCCAGGTTCTGAATTCCCAAAAGTAATGAATGCAGCTGTGGACTCTCCCCATTTATAAAGAAAAATATATAATTAAAGTACATGAGGTATGTTTTTCTTTTTAATGCACATAATTAAACAAAATTTGTTAAATGTCCTTTTAAATCTCCTGGATTCAAAATTCACTACACAATTCTTCAAGGTTTATCAAAGGTATAAATAGCCCCACAGTGTGCAGGTATCCGTCAGTGTTACAACAGTTCAAACCATTAGCTCACTAAAAAAAATTAATTTAAAGTGGACGGTCAGAGCACAGGATATTTGCATTTCAGTACTACATTAAAAATGAAGTGTATCTTCATTACAACTGATGAATTAAATATAAATATAAAATATGGCTAACATTCCGGATCTGTTTATACAAAGGGGAAAGTGTACCATCATTTTAACCGAGATGGTTAGATAGAGTAAACTTAGTGAAAGAAAGCAAAGTTTATATCTACAACAAGTGGCACATGGCAATATACCCCCAATAATTCTGTATATAATAGCATGACAACATATTTATCAAAAACCTAAACTGAACCTCCATATTGTTGCTAAATTGTGTACCCACAGAAAGGGACATCTTGCATAAAACATGGATCATAGTGTATGGATTAGGTAAATAGGTTAATTAAGAAACCTTTGTGCATTTTGCTATTTTACAAGCTTCTGCATTATTCTACAGAGCAGATTTACAAAAGCATGAAGCGATATGTGTATCCTTTAAACGAAAAATCTACATAAAATATAAAAACTGGTGAAGTTAGATAGGCTAATGAGGCCCACAAATGTGGAGAGGACACATGAAGTTGGCAGACGAGTTCATATTTTTCACATATTTTCAACATGAGTCACAATGTAACTTACCAGAGGACCATCACTGTCTCTCTTAACTGTCCCTATGGACTCCTGAGTGGATTTTGAGTCTGTAGAACATTCACTGTTATCATTTTTCTGACCTACACCAGGAAAATAAGAGAATATAATTTAATGTTCAAGATACAGAAACAAAGTACAAATATTGTGTAACTTTGCAAGTTATTAGTCTCCGTTATCCTTACTATAGGGTTCCTTTTGGATATGGCCTCTAAGGGACACACATTTCCATGAACATTAGGAGGATTAAAAAAAAAAAGTACTATTTATTGTTATTAAAGGGGTAGTCTAGTCAAAATTAAACTTTCATGATTCGGATAGAGCATTCAATTTGAAACAACTTTCTAATTTACTCCTATTATCAATTTTTCTTTGTTCTCTTTGTATCAATTGAAAAAGCAAGAATGTAGGCTTAAAGGGACACTGAAACCAAAAATTTTCTTTCGTGATTCAGATAGAGCATGAAATTTTAAGCAACTTTCTAATTTACTCCTATTATCAAATTTTCTTTATTCTCTTGGTATCTTTATTTGAAATGCAAGAATGTAAGTTTAGATGCCGGCCCATTTCTGGTGAACAACCTGGGTTCTCCTTGCTGATTGGTGGATAAATTCATCCGCCAATAAAAAAGAGCTATCCATAGTTCTGAACCAAGAAAAAAGCTTAGATGCCTTCTTTTTCAATAAAGCCAAGGCAAGGAAGTCCTTTTACATTTTTGAGGGTTTGTTTTTTCATATTCTTTAGCTTGAAGAATAAAGAATAAAGATAGCAAGAGAACGAAGAAAATTTGATAATAGGAGTAAATTAGAAAGTTGCATGCTCTATCTGAAACACGAAAGAAAAAATTTGGGTTCAGTGTCCCTTTAAGACCCAGCACATTTTTGGTTCAGCACCTGGGTAGCACTTGCCGATTGGTGTCTAAATATAGCCACCAATCAGCAAGTGCTACCCAGGTTCTGAACCAAAAATGGTTTGGCTCCTAAGATTACATTCAAATAAAGATAGCAAGAGAGCAAAGAAAAAATGATAATAGGAGTAAATTAGAAAGTTGCTTAAAACTGAATGCTCTATCTGAATCATGAAAGTTTAATTTTGACTAAACTATTCCTTTCAAAACAAATCTCCCTCAAGACTTTGGCACTTAAAAATGTAGACCAGAATTTACAGAGACATAATTAAACAATTAATATAAAAAGTTAAAAAAAATTACGTAAAAAAAAATGTTTTACTTAATGCTTATTTTGCTTATTAATGCTTTTTTTTTTAAATAGCAAATTTTAAATATTCACACTTTTTTAAGAATACATTTATATAATATTTGTGTGAATTTTGGAAATGAGATTGCACAAACCACACAAGAACTACTGGGAAGAAAAGACAAGAGCTTTACCTTGTGCCAACTCACAATTAACATGCTCAGCTATTTCAGAAGTGCTGCTACTACGTGTTAGCTGCTGTGGCTCCTGGTCACCAGCTCCACTAACCGGCTCAGATCCCCCAACACCTTCCTGAGTCTGCATCTCATCAACTTCTGAAGAATAAGAAGGTTACAATTACATTTCATGATACACAAATGATATAACTATATAAAGCTGCAGCAAACGCCTATATTTACTATTATGCCTAGAAGCAAAATGTTTTAAAACAAAAACATAATTTATGCTTACCTGATAAATTCCTTTCTTCTGTTGTGTGATCAGTCCACGGGTCATCATTACTTCTGGGATATAACTCCTCCCCAACAGGAAATGCAAGAGGATTCACCCAGCAGAGCTGCATATAGCTCCTCCCCTCTACGTCAGTCCCAGTCATTCGACCAAGAATCAACGAGAAAGGAGTAACCAAGGGTGAAGTGGTGACTGGAGTATAATTTAAAAGATATTTACCTGCCTTAAAACAGGGCGGGCCGTGGACTGATCACACAACAGAAGAAAGGAATTTATCAGGTAAGCATAAATTATGTTTTCTTCTGTTATGTGTGATCAGTCCACGGGTCATCATTACTTCTGGGATACCAATACCAAAGCAAAAGTACACGGATGACGGGAGGGATAGGCAGGCTCATTATATAGAAGGAACCACTGCCTGAAGAACCTTTCTCCCAAAAATAGCCTCCGAAGAAGCAAAAGTGTCAAATTTGTAAAATTTGGAAAAAGTATGAAGCGAAGACCAAGTTGCAGCCTTGCAAATCTGTTCAACAGAGGCCTCATTCTTAAAGGCCCAAGTGGAAGCCACAGCTCTAGTGGAGTGAGCTGTAATTCTTTCAGGAGGCTGCTGACCAGCAGTCTCATAGGCTAAACGTATTATGCTACGAAGCCAAAAAGAGAGAGAGGTAGCAGAAGCTTTTTGACCTCTCCTCTGTCCAGAATAAACGACAAACAGGGAAGAAGTTTGGCGAAAATCTTTAGTTGCCTGCAAGTAGAACTTGAGGGCACGAACTACATCCAGATTGTGTAGAAGACGTTCCTTCTTTGAAGAAGGATTTGGACACAAGGATGGAACAACAATCTCTTGATTGATATTCCTGTTAGTGACCACCTTAGGTAAGAACCCAGGTTTAGTACGCAGAACTACCTTGTCTGAGTGAAAAATCAGATAAGGAGAATCACAATGTAAGGCTGATAACTCAGAGACTCTTCGAGCCGAGGAAATAGCCATTAAAAACAGAACTTTCCAAGATAACAATTTTATATCAATGGAATGAAGGGGTTCAAATGGAACACCCTGTAAAACGTTAAGAACTAAGTTTAAACTCCATGGCGGAGCAACAGCTTTAAACACAGGCTTGATCCTAGCTAAAGCCTGACAAAAAGCCTGGACGTCTGGATTTTCTGACAGACGCCTGTGTAACAAGATGGACAGAGCTGAAATCTGTCCCTTTAATGAACTAGCTGATAAACCCTTTTCTAACCCTTCTTGTAGAAAAGACAATATCCTAGAGATCCTAACCTTACTCCAGGAGTAATGTTTGGATTCGCACCAGTATAGGTATTTACGCCATATTTTATGGTAAATCTTTCTGGTAACAGGCTTCCTAGCCTGTATCAGGGTATCAATAACCGACTCAGAAAAACCACGTTTTGATAAAATCAAACGTTCAATTTCCAAGCAGTCAGCTTCAGAGAAGTTAGATTTTGATGTTTGAATGGACCCTGTATCAGAAGGTCCTGTCTTAAAGGTAGAGACCAAGGCGGACAGGATGACATGTCCACTAGATCTGCATACCAAGTCCTGCGTGGCCATGCAGGCGCTATTAGAATCACTGATGCTCTCTCCTGCTTGATTTTGGCAATCAATCGAGGAAGCAGCGGAAAGGGTGGAAACACATAAGCCATCCCGAAGTTCCAAGGTGCTGTCAAAGCATCTATCAGAACCGCTCCCGGATCCCTGGATCTGGACCCGTAGCGAGGAAGTTTGGCGTTCTGGCGAGACGCCATGAGATCTATCTCTGGTTTGCCCCAACGTCGAAGTATTTGGGCAAAGACCTCCGGATGAAGTTCCCACTCCCCCGGATGAAAAGTCTGGCGACTCAAGAAATCCGCCTCCCAGTTCTCCACTCCCGGGATGTGGATTGCTGACAGGTGGCAAGAGTGAGACTCTGCCCAGCGAATTATCTTTGATACTTCCACCATTGCTAGGGAGCTTCTTGTCCCTCCCTGATGGTTGATGTAAGCTACAGTCGTGATGTTGTCCGACTGAAACCTGATGAACCCCCGAGTTGTTAATTGGGGCCAAGCTAGAAGGGCATTGAGAACTGCTCTCAATTCCAGAATGTTTATTGGAAGGAGACTCTCCTCCTGATTCCATAGTCCCTGAGCCTTCAGAGAATTCCAGACAGCGCCCCAACCTAGTAGGCTGGCGTCTGTTGTTACAATTGTCCAGTCTGGCCTGCTGAATGGCATCCCCCTGGACAGGTGTGGCCGATGAAGCCACCATAGAAGAGAATTTCTGGTCTCTTGATTCAGATTCAGAGTAGGGGACAAATCTGAGTAATCCCCATTCCACTGACTTAGCATGCATAATTGCAGAGGTCTGAGGTGTAGGCGTGCAAAAGGTACTATGTCCATTGCCGCTACCATTAAGCCGATCACCTCCATGCATTGAGCTACTGACGGGTGTTGAATAGAATGAAGGACACGGCATGCATTTTGAAGCTTTGTTAACCTGTCCTCTGTCAGGTAAATCTTCATTTCTACAGAATCTATAAGAGTCCCCAAGAATGGAACTCTTGTGAGAGGAAAAAGAGAACTCTTCTTTTCGTTCACTTTCCATCCATGCGACCTTAGAAATGCCAGAACTAACTCTGTATGAGACTTGGCAGTTTGAAAGCTTGAAGCTTGTATTAGAATGTCGTCTAGGTATGGAGCTACCGAAATCCCTCGCGGTCTTAGTACCGCCAGAAGGGCACCCAGAACCTTTGTGAAGATTCTTGGAGCCGTAGCCAATCCGAATGGAAGAGCTACAAACTGGTAGTGCCTGTCTAAGAAGGCAAACCTTAGATACCGGTGATGATCTTTGTGGATCGGTATGTGAAGGTAAGCATCCTTTAAATCCACTGTGGTCATGTACTGACCCTCTTGGATCATGGGTAAGATTGTCCGAATAGTTTCCATTTTGAACGATGGAACTCTTAGGAATTTGTTTAGAATCTTTAAATCTAAGATTGGCCTGAAAGTTCCCTCTTTTTTGGGAACCACAAACAGGTTTGAGTAGAACCCTTGTCCTTGTTCCGACCGCGGAACCGGATGGATCACTCCCATTATTAACAGATCTTGTACGCAGCGTAGAAACGCTTCTTTCTTTATCTGGTTTGTTGACAACCTTGACAGATGAAATCTCCCTCTTGGGGGAGATAATTTGAAGTCTAGAAGGTATCCCTGAGATATGATCTCTAGTGCCCAGGGATCCTGAACATCTCTTGCCCAGGCCTGGGCGAAGAGAGAGAGTCTGCCCCCCACTAGATCCGGTCCCGGATCGGGGGCTCTCGGTTCATGCTGTCTTTGGGGCAGCAGCAGGTTTCCTGGCCTGCTTGCTCTTGTTCCAGGACTGGTTAGGCTTCCAGCCTTGCCTGTAACGAGCAACAGCTCCTTCCTGTTTTGGTGCAGTGGAGGTTGATGCTGCTCCTGTTTTGAAGTTCCGAAAGGGACGAAAATTAGACTGTCTAGCCTTAGCTTTGGCTTTGTCTTGAGGTAGGGCGTGGCCCTTACCTCCTGTAATGTCAGCGATAATCTCTTTCAAACCGGGCCCAAATAAAGACTGCCCCTTGAAAGGTATATTAAGTAATTTGGACTTAGAAGTAACATCAGCTGACCAGGATTTTAGCCACAGCGCCCTACGTGCCTGTATGGCGAATCCTGAGTTCTTAGCCGTAAGTTTGGTTAAATGTACAACGGCCTCCGAAATGAAGGAATTAGCTAGTTTAAGGACTCTAAGCCTGTCCGTAATGTCGTCTAGCGTAGATGAACTAAGGTTCTCTTCAAGCGACTCAATCCAAAATGCTGCCGCAGCCGTAATCGGCGCGATACATGCAAGGGGTTGTAATATAAAACCTTGTTGAACAAACATTTTCTTAAGGTAACCCTCTAATTTTTTATCCATTGGATCTGAGAAAGCACAGCTATCCTCCACCGGGATAGTGGTACGCTTAGCTAAAGTAGAAACTGCTCCCTCCACCTTGGGGACCGTTTGCCATAAGTCCCGAGTGGTGGCGTCTATTGGAAACATCTTTCTAAATATTGGAGGGGGTGAGAACGGCACACCGGGTCTATCCCACTCCTTAGTAACAATTTCAGTTAGTCTCTTAGGTATAGGAAAAACGTCAGTACTCGCCGGGTACCGCAAAGTATTTATCCAACCTACACAGTTTCTCTGGTATTGCAACGGTGTTACAATCGTTGAGAGCTGCTAAGACCTCCCCTAGTAATACACGGAGGTTCTCCAATTTAAATTTAAAATTTGAAATATCTGAGTCCAATCTGTTTGGATCAGAACCGTCACCCACAGAATGAAGCTCTCCGTCCTCATGCTCTGCGAGCTGTGACGCAGTATCAGACATGGCCCTAGCATTGTCAGCGCACTCTGTTCTCACCCCAGAGTGATCACGCTTGCCTCTTAGTTCTGGTAATTTAGACAAAACTTCAGTCATAACAGTAGCCATATCTTGTAATGTTATCTGTAATGGCCGCCCAGATGTACTAGGCGCCAAAATATCACGCACCTCCCGGGCGGGAGATGCAGGTACTGCCGCGTGAGGCGAGTTAGTCGGCATAACTCTCCCCTCGCTGTTTGGTGAAACTTGTTCACATTGTACAGATTGACTTTTATTTAAAGTAGCATCAATACAGTTAGTACATAAATTTCTATTGGGCTCCACCTTGGCATTGGAACAAATGGCACAGATATCTTCCTCTGAGTCAGACATGTCTAACACACTAGCAAAAAAACTTACAACTTGGTTATAATCTTTTTTAGCAAAAAACGTACTGTGCCTCAAAGAGGTACTAACGATTAAATGACAGTTGAAATAATAAACTGAAAACAGTTATAGCATCAACTTTAAAACAACAAAACTTTTAGCAAAGGTTTGTTCCCATTAGTAAAATAACAATAATTAAATTTGACATAAAAAATACAAAGCAACGTTTTTATTCACAGTCACTATAAGAATTCTCACAGCTCTGCTGAGAGAATTTACCTCCCTTCAAAGAAGTTTGAAGACCCCTGAGATCTATCAGAGATGAACCGGATCATGCAGGAAATATAAAAGTAACTGACTGGTATTTTTTGATGCGTAGCAAAGAGCGCCAAAAACGGCCCCTCCCTCTCCCACACAGCAGTGAAGAGAAACGAAACTGTCACAATTAAAGTAAAAAAACTGCCAAGTGGAAAATAATGCCCAAATATTTATTCACACAGTACCTCAGCAATGTAAACGATTCTACATTCCAGCAAAAACGTTTAACATGATAAATAGTTATTAAAAAGGATTAGTGACCTTTAACAGAGTAGTTCCGGTGAAATACCATCCCCAGAATACTGAAGTGTATACATACATGTCATTTTAACGGTATGGCAGGATTTTCTCATCAATTCCATTCAGAAAATAAAAACTGCTACATACCTCAATGCAGATTCATCTGCCCGCTGTCCCCTGATCTGAAGCCTTTACCTCCCTCAGATGGCCGAGAACAGCAATATGATCTTAACTACTCCGGTTAAAATCATAGTAAAAAACTCTGACAGATTCTTCCTCAAACTCTGCCAGAGAAGTAATAACACGCTCCGGTGCTATTTTAAAATAACAAACTTTTGATTGAAGTCATAAAAACTAAGTATAATCACCATAGTCCTCTCACACATCCTATCTAGTCGTTGGGTGCAAGAGAATGACTGGGACTGACGTAGAGGGGAGGAGCTATATGCAGCTCTGCTGGGTGAATCCTCTTGCATTTCCTGTTGGGGAGGAGTTATATCCCAGAAGTAATGATGACCCGTGGACTGATCACACATAACAGAAGAAAGAAAGTTTTTTTAGATAAGAAAACATGATCTAAAAGTAACAAGGGACTATTGCTGAAATTCAGCAGCCACAGCATGAGTTACATCCACCTTCAAGCTAAAGAATATGAAAAAACAAACCCTCAAAAATGTAAAAGGACTTCCTTGCCTTGGCTTTACAAATGCTAGAGGCTTCTTCCATCCTTAAAAGGATACTAAAACCATTTTTTTTTCTTTATTGATACAGATAGTGTCATTTTAATCAACTTTCTAATTTACTCCTATAATCAATTTATCTTCGATTTCTTGCTATCTTTATTTTAAAAGCAGGAATGTAAAGCTTACGAGCCAGTCCATTTTTGGTTCAGAACCTGGGTTAAACTTGCGGATTGGTGGCTAAATGTAGCCACCAATGGCAAGCACTATCCAGGGTGCTGAACCTAAAATGGGCCGGCTTCTATGCTTTTTAAATAAAGATAGCAAGAGAACGAAGATAAATTGATAACAGGAGTACAGTAAATTAGAAAGTTGCTTAAGATTGCATGCTTTGTCTGAATCATGAAAGAAAATTTTGTGTTTAGTATCCCTTTAATAGTGACTGCTCATGAAAGGTTTTTTTAAAGAAGGTACACACAAAATAGATATTGTTCTAAATAAGTATCAAGGTGCAATTTCTAATAGACCCTGCTTTTGTAGATATGTGAGAATGTAAAGGTTGTCCATCCATTAGGTTTGAAATATTCACTACATAGGCCAAGCTTATTGCCAGGTTCTCCAACAACAAAAAGAACAAGGATGTCCCAACGCAGCAGTAAAAGTAAACAATCTAATTTCAGCGTAGTAAAAACAGCATACTGATAAAATAAACAAGTTACCACTGGATACTTGTCTAACACGATTCAATTCTACAAGCCATAATCGTAGACCATGGGCCAGATTATATGCGGTGCAAGCTTCAGCTTAACTGCTGAAACCTGCGCCGCCCGTAATTTCACCTTGCACACTGGGATATCACATATACGGCGCCGGCAGTTCATAAACTGACGTAAGTCGGATAAACTAACGATGTCCAGAAATGAGCGTAAATACACATTTCTGGAGTCGCCAGTGACTTACGGCCAGCGCCTAAGGGAAAAAAATATATATCAAATCTCCCTTAAAAGTCTGACCCGCCTGCCAAAAATAAACCCGAAACGTAAAAACCCCCAACTCCGCAACCCCCCCACATCACAAATAATAATAAAAGTATTAACCCTAAACCGATAACCCCCCAAGGCAATATGCCTAATTAAACTATTAGCATCTAAACTGCCATTCACCCACATCACGATCTAACTAGTATTAACTCCTAAATATGCCAACCCCAACATTGCAAACTACCTAATGTAGTAACCCCTAATCCGCAATTAACCTACACCGCAAAGTACCTATTATAAATATTTACCCCTAATCTGCCATTAACCCACACCGCAACAAACTTTATAAATCTATAAACCCCTAATCCGCCAAACCCCCACAACGGAATAATTCAAATAAAACTATTAACCCCTAATCCGCCAAACCCCCACAAAACAAATAACTAAATTACTAAGCCCCCTAATTTAACACCCACTAAATTAACCCCAAATTAGATAAAATAATAAAATACTAAATTATAATTAAAATAAAAAATACAAACATTACTTAGAAAAATAAAACTGAGATTAATTTAAAATAAATTAATCTAAAATTACCAAAAAATAAAAGTCTAATATTACAGAAAATAATTAACAAAATTATCCAAAATAAAAAAATTAAACCTAATCCCTATGAAAATAACACCCCCCCCAAATAAAAACACCCCCTAATCTAATGCTAAACTACCAATAGCCCTTAAAAGGGCTTTTTGTAGGACATTTCCCTAAGTTAAACAGCTCTTTTGCATTTGAACCCCCCCAACAGTAAATTCCACCACCCACCAAACCCCCCCAAAAAAATAAACCTAACACTAAAAAACACTAAACTACCCATTGCCCCTAAAGGGGTATTTTGTATGGGCATTGCCCTTAAAAGGGCATTCAGCTCTTTTACTGCCCTTAAAAGGGCTTTCAGCTCTTTTACAATTGCTCTTTATTTTTTGTTTTCTTTCCTATGGCATAGAGAGTCCACAAAACATTCAAATTACTAGTGGGAACCAATACCCAAGCTAGAGGACACAGAATGAATAGGGAGGGAAAACAAGAAGCCTCAGCTGAGGAAAAAGTATCAAATTTGTAGAATTTGGAAAAAGTATGTAAAGACAACCAAGTGGGCGCCTTACAGCTTTGAAATGAGCTGTAATTCTCTCAGGAGGCTGCTGTCCAGCTGTCTCATAAGCTAACTGGATAACACTTCTGAACCAGAGAGAAAGAGAGGTGGAAGTGGCCTTCTGACCCCTACGCTTACAAGAGAAAACAACAAACAGGGCAGAAGAAGAAACAAGAATTTCCTGATTAATATTGCAATCCAACACTACCTTAGGGAGAAACCCTAGCTTAGTACAAAGGACTGCCTTATCAGCATGAAAACTAAGATAAGGGCAGCTGGGGACACAGAGTCACATTTGGTGGTCCTGCCCAAAAATTAAACCAATCTCGATACAACTCTTCGACATAATTAGCTCACTAAACATTACCCCTACACTCAGTCCACAAACTTGTCTCCTTCACTTAGACTTCCCAGCGATATCCCCTGCTCAAAAATCACTACTCATCTATTTATTAATGTCCATTAAACTCAAAATTGCAAAAGCTTGGAAGCAAAACAATTGCGTGACCTGGAGCATTCCCACTTTGCTCCTACCTGAAGACCAGCTGCCGCAATTTAATTCCTACAAACTGGTTGCTATATAAACCTGGTATTTTTTTTATTTTTTTTTAAGCTCGTTAATTTTTATTAACTAGTATTTCTTTCTACATTTATATTGGTCTTATCTCAGGTTAATATGTTAGCCCTAGGACATGCATCACATGTTACAGTTTATACAAGTTTATCTTTTACTTGTTTTTCTATTTTATCCCTGCGTAGAAATACTGGATGTTTATGTATGTACCCTTCTCACTTTCTCAATAAAAAGTTTCACCAAAAAAAAAAAAGAAAGTTCGCAAACTCTGCGAGCAAAAGAAATAGCAAGAAGAAACAAAACCCTCCAAGATAGAAATACAAAACTAACAGAATGCATTTGCACAAACGGAGCCTGCTGCAAAACTAAGAACAAGGTTAAGACTCCAAGGAGGAGCAATAGATTTAAACACAGGCCTGATTCTGACCAAGGCCTGAACAAAAGACTGAACATCTGGTAGAACTGGCAGACGTTTTTTTACAGAAGAATAGACAGAGCAGAGATCTGACCCTTCAAAGTACAGACAAACAAACCCATCTCCAGGCCCTCCTGAAGAAAAGCCAAAATTTGAGGAACCCTTAGTTTGTTCCAAGAAAAACCTTTTGAATCACACCAATGAAGGTATTAACACCATACCCTATGGTAAATTCTGCGAGTAACCGGTTTACGAGCCTGAAGTATAGTGTCTATGACTTTCTCAGAGAAGCCACGTCTAGCCAAACTTAGATGTTCAATCTCGAAGCAGTCAGTATCAGAGTAGCCAGTTTTGGATGAAGAAAGGGACCCTGAAGCAGAAGGTCCTTCCTGAAAGGTAACCTCGACGGCGGAAAATATGACATTGTCACCAGATCCCCAAACTAGATCCTGCAAGGCCATGCAGAAGCTATTAGAATCACAGAAGTTCACTCCTGTTTGATGTGAGCAATTACTTGTGGAAGCAACACAAACAGAGGAAACAGGTATGCTAGGTTGAAGCTACAAGGAACCGCTAGAGCATCTACCAGAACAGATCTCTTGATCTTGAACCGTACTTTGGAAGCTTGGCATTTTGACGAGATGCCATCAGATCCAACTCCGGAACCACCACCTGAGAGTTATCATTGTGAAAACCTGTGGATGAAAAGTCTGCCTGCTTAGAAAATCCGCCTCCCAGTTGTCAACCCCTGGTAAGTGGATGGCAGAGAGACGGCAATCGTGAGACTCAGAGTTCCGCCCTGGCGATTGGTGTAGGCCACTGAGGTGATATTGTCCGACTGAAATCTGATAAATCGGACAAAAGCTAGTTAAGGCCAAGCTATTAAAGCATAGAAAATTGCTCTCAACTCCAAGATGTTTATTGGAAGAGATGACTCCTCTGGAGTCCACAGACCCTGTGTCTTTAAGAAACCCCAAACTGCTCCCCAGCCTAACAGGCTGGTGTCTATGGTCACAATCACCCAGTAATATCTGTGGAAGCATGTGCCCCGAGACAGATGGTCCTGTGAAACCCACCATGAGAGAGTGAGACTCTTGTTGGGGAATCCAAATTTATCTTCTGCGAGAGATCTGATAGGTCCCCATTCCACTGACTGAGCATGCATAGCTGCAGAGGTCTTCGATGGAACCAAGCAAAATTAATAATGTCCATGGAGGCAACCATCAGTCCAATCACCTCCATGCATTGAGCCACAGATGGACAAATAGACTGGAGAGACAAGCAAGAAACATGAAGCTTGGATTTTCTGACGTCTGTCAGAAAAATCTTCATGGACAGGGAATCTATGATTGTTCCCAAGAAACAAACCCTTGTATCTGGAACACGAGAACTCTTTCCCAGATTCACATCTCGGTATGAGATCTTGCTAGATGAAAAGATGGCGCTTGAACTAGAATGTCGTCTAGATAAGGCACCACAGCAATACCCTGGGACCTTACCACTGCCAGAAGAGCCCCAAGAACCTTTGCAAAAATTCTGGGAGCTGTAGCAAGGCCAAAAGGAAGGACAACAAACTGTAAATGTTTGTCCAGGAAGGCAAACCTTAGATACTGGTAATGATCCCTGTGAATAGGAACAGGAAGATACGCGTCCTTAAGATTTATGGTCGTCATGAACTGACCCTTTTGGACCAAAGGAAGAATAGAACAGATGGTCTCCATCTTGAAGGATGGAACCCTGAGGAATTGCTTGAGACACTTTAGGTCCAGAATGGGACGAAAAGTGCCCTCCTTCTTGGGAACTACAAATAGATTTGAATAAAAACCTAGACCCTGTTCTCTAGAGGAACTGGAACAATCACTCCCAGGGATGATGGATCCTTTACGAGTTTAAAAAGGTCTCTCTCCGAGTGAGGGCGGAGCCGGAAGTGGTGCAAATGGCCGCATAAACCCTGAGCTCCGTAACACCAGCCTAATAAGATCACCACAAATGACCTGCTAAAGTGCAGATAGCGGTTATAACAGGTGACAGAACAGTTACCGGGACACAGGGCACATGTATCGGACATAGGTTCTGCCCCAGGACCACAGACTACCGGAATACCCAGATGTGTGTTCCTCACGGGAGCCGCCATCTTGCCTAGAAAGTACAGACTGACAACGGGGATATCCCTAAGTGGCCTACCGGACTGCTTGCCACTCGGACATCAGAAAGCTGCTGACAGGAGCGACACAAGACAGGGTGAGCACAGAGCAGTGATCGCTGCAAAAATTACCCGCTTAGTTCACCGTGCCTCCCTGCCGCTCGATATTCCTCCCACGTGGCAAAGACAGCCTTGTCCATACAGTTCATATTGAGCCGCAATTCTTAATACCCACAAACAAGAACATATAAACACGGCAGACATTAAATTGCATATGCCAGTTCACATGGTCACAGGTTAAAATCAAAAAGATTATTGCTAATTACATAGTGGCACTTTGCGGATACCTATAAAGGAGATAAACAGAGAAAGCAGCCTATATATCACTATACAGGGGCTAATCAAAATCATTCCATAACAGAAAATCCTGCATCAATAACTACAGTGACTAATATCAGTAAGGTAATGGCGGCCAGAAAGCAAATAAAACCTGCCAAACTTACTAAGCCGCTTGTATCAAAAGACCATTTGGCAAAAAACTTTTTTTCTGGTGGTTTGAGGCTTTCAGCAGTTTCAGATCCTGAGGTACCCTCCTCACCTGACAGAGACTCTAACAATTCTACCCCAATTTCACCACCACAAGACCCTATGTCACAAATCCCAACCTCTGTCCTCTCCTCACTCGCTTCAAAACAAGATATAGCTGAAATCATTAGATCTTGCATAAAGGAGGAGATGGCGGAACTCAAACAAGATATTCATTCCCTAGGGTTTAGGGTTGAGGCACTTGAAGACACTTCAGGCCAAGCCACCGAAACCATTGCATTTTTGCAAGATCAAGCAGTGCTGCAATCCTCTCTTCTTGACACGCTGCACGACAAGATAGAAGACTTAGAGAACCGGGGAAGGAGGAAAAATATAAGAATCAGAGGAATACCTGAGTCGGTCCTACCTAAGGACTTAATGACCTACCTCCCCGCACTATTCCAACACTAAACAGGGTCACAAGCAGCAGAAAATTTTCAATGGGATAGAGCTCACCGAGCCTTGCGGCCCAAACCACCAGATTCGGCTCCACCACGGGACATTATTATTAAATTTAAGCAGTTCCGAGAAAAGGAAGAATTATTAAATGCCTCCAGGAAAAATCAACCAGTTCGCTTTCGAGGATTGGTCCTGCAGTTCTATGCTGATCTTTCACCCAGGACACTTCAAAGAAGGAGAGAACTGAACCCTTTAACCTCTCTTTTAAGGCAAAAAAAGAATTCTCTAAAGATGGGGATTCCCCTTTCACTTGTATGTATTCCACGGGAATCGGAAGCTGACCTGTAAAACTACAGAAGAAATCCCAATTTTTTGCAAAGCTCTGGATCTGGACCCCCCAGACTGCAGTAGAGAGGAGCCTCTACTAGAACAACCGGTTCATAAAAGAACAAAACAGCACAACATGGAATAGCAGCAGGCATCCTCCTCCCATAGACCCAAATCGAGACATACAAGCTCATCTACTCCAAAGAAACAGAGATCAACTGCTATCACAGATCCAAGCAAGAGGCAACATACACCTGAGAAAACCTAAGTAATAAAACAGGATAGGCTTTCTTCAATTACCGTCTCTTTATCTCTGAATGGAAATCTGACTCTCTCACCCACTGTTATGGGTACATGATGGACATTAAAACCTCCTAAGGACATTAGGACGAGCAGAATGGTGAGATTGTACTTAAGACAGTTTCTTGAAACATCTAATAGTCATTGTGACATTTTTTTTTTTAACCCCCTGTGTCTCCCCCTGTTCTCTCTTTTCCTCTTCCCCCCTTTCCTCCCCAGTACATACATTGTATTATCAAAATAATAATGCTCAGTTAAATTGAAAAAGTTGAACTGAATTTTTGTCACTTGTTTCTATTCTATTTAATTTAACACAGGTCATGGTGGTTTAAATAATTGAATGTTAGTAGCTCATTTTTAAAGCTGGTTACCATCCTTCTAAACTCTGCACTTGTTATGAAACAAATGCTACCCATCATTCTCTTTTGTTTCTCCAGTGGGAGAAGTTTTTTTGTTTATTGCTTTTTGTTTAAATGTTCATTGTTCTCTTTCTGGTGTATAGCTCTAGAGGCGCAACTCTTAAGTCATAGAATTTCTCAATCAGAGCACTGCTTAACTTCAAAACACAACCCATCTAATGCCAGCCAACAATAAAATCATTACGCTAATTAGTCAAAACACAAAGGGACTGAACTCACCTCAGAAACGCTCAATGGCACTCAGAGATCTTTATAGAAAAAAGGGAGATATTCTCTTTTTACAAGAGACTCATTTCTTAAAATCTAAAGAACCAAAATATTTTGGCTATCACTATACTCAACATTTTCACAGCTCGTTTGAGCATAAAAGAAACGGTGTCAGCATTCTTATAAGCAGACATTTACCCTATACACATATCAAAACTTACACCGACACGGAAGGAAGGTTCCTTTGTATTGTTGGCCTGTTATACGGCACCCCAGTAACACTGGTCAACCTATACGCCCCAAACACTAAACAACTCCCCTATTTCAAGAAACATTTTGCTCAAATTTTAGATTATACTAAAGGCGCTCTTTACATTGGGGGTGACTTTAACATACCAATCCAGCCGTGTGTGGACACAACTAATCCACATCCGACTATATCTAGAAGTACAACAAAACATCTCTGGAAAATATTTCGAGACCAGACCTTATTTGACATTTGGAGACTTAAACACCCTGAGCAGAGAGATTATACTTTTTTCTCGTCCCCGCACCGATCCTATAGCAGGATTGATTATATCCTCACCAATCAGAAAGGTCTGTCTAATGTTTTGTCCTCTAAAATTTCACACACAGTTTGGTCAGATCATTCTGCTGTAATTACAAGACTCGACTGGCCATCTGCCCCCAAAAGTGTCTTCCAGTGGAAATTAGATGATAGTTTGTTAAATGCCCCTGAATTCAAAGCTAAACTAGAAAAGCTTCTCCCGGAATACTTTCAATTTAATTCACTTCCAGAAACTGATCCTTATGTTGTATGGGAAGCACATAAATGCTTCATACGGGGCGAATTCATTAAAAGACGCGCATATGTTAAAAGTAAAGCACGCACACTCTACCAGCAATCAACAGATCTTTTAGCCAAGTTAGAGTATGCACATAAGCAGAACCCAGCAGATTCACAAACCCTCACCGCGCTTGAAACAGCTAGGAAAACGGTCCAGGACAAAATGCTCAAAGAAGCCAACTCATTAGCGCTTAAAACTAAACAAAAATTTTATTTTGAGAATAACAGAG
Organism: Bombina bombina; assembly: GCF_027579735.1. NCBI lineage: Eukaryota > Metazoa > Chordata > Amphibia > Anura > Bombinatoridae > Bombina > Bombina bombina. The sequence continues at coordinate 972,340,201 of NC_069502.1, forward strand.
CAGGGAAATTATTGGCACGTGCCCTTAAACTTAAAAAGTTGAAAACCTTTATCCACGAGCTAAAAACACCCGCAAATAAAAAGGTTCACACTACCCCTGAGATCCTTTCCCAATTTGTGCAATACTACTCCAAACTTTATAGTTTAAAAAAAGAGGAATACCCCGACTGACGTAAGCCCTGATATCAAGACTTATATTACCCCTATCCCTCTCCCCCAATTAACTTTAGAACAGTCAGAGGAACTAGAAGCCCCAATCACTACGAAGGAAATCCTTCTGGCTCTCAAACAATTACCATCTGGTAAAAGCCCGGGACCGGACGGTTTTTCAGTTCATTACTACAAACAGTTTGCCCAAATTCTACTCCCACAACTAGAAGTAATATTTAACAGGACAGACGCCCAACATCCTTTCCCTCCCTCCATGCTGGAGGCTCATGTTACAGTCATCCCTAAACCCGGAAAACAGCCAGACACCCCTGCCAATTTTCGTCCTATTTCATTGCTGAACGTGGACATTAAATTATATGCCAAAATGATTGCGCTCAGACTTAATAAATACCTGCCCCAACTTATCCACCCGAATCAGGTAGGATTTGTTCCCCTCAGGGAAGCGCGCAACAATACCATTAAAGTATTAAATTTGTTAGAATACGCCCAAACCCAAACTAGCCCAACAATATTCTTGGCTATCGACGCCGAGAAAGCCTTTGATAGGCTCGACTGGCAATTCCTTAAATCTACACTATCCCATTTCGGACTGGGAGACCTTCTCATAGACAAAATCTTCGCCCTATATCACAACCCAAAGGCCCGTATCAAATTAAATGACTCTCTATCAGATCCCTTCCAAATTTACAATGGAACAAGGCAGGGCTGCCCCCTTTCCCCATTATTGTTTATACTGGCCATGGAAGTTCTGGCCACCAAAATTAGAACTAATGACCATATACACGGGGTGCTAGTAGGAGATACACAATACAAAACATCACTATATGCTGATGACATCCTCTTTACAATAACCCTCCCGGAGATAACTATACCCACACTAATGTCTGAACTAAACTCCTATGGAATTATGTCCAACTTTAAAATAAACACATCTAAATCGGAATTCCTGAGCATAGCAACTGACAGCGTAGTCAGCGAAAGGATAACTCAGAAATATCAGTTCACACACCAACGTAATTCGTTAAAATACTTGGGGATACAAATTGCAATATCGTCAGATTTACTATTTAAACTGAACTATCAAAAACTCCTCAATGAAATACGTAAAGATTTGGATAATTGGCAAAACAAACATCTATCCTGGTTAGGAAGAATACAAGCTTATAAAATGAGTATCCTCCCACGCTTTTTGTACCTGTTTCAAACAGTCCCCATAACTACTCCCACACATTTTATTAGAACGGCACAATCTCTAGCAAATTCCTACATATGGGCACATAAACGGAGCAGAATAGCAAAAACTACACTATATAGAAATCAGAATAGGGGTGGGCTTGGTGTTCCCAATCTAGAATTATACAAACAGACAGCACAATTAACCAGGATTGTAGACTGGAGCAAAAATGCTCAAAATAAAGAGTGGGTTAAATTAGAACATGATCTGGCAGCTACAAGGAGCCTGGGTGCTATTTGCTGGACATTGCTGCATCACAGAACCCCACACCCAAGTAGCCCTTCTCTAGTTGAAAGCACTATTGCAACATGGGATGCTCTGATAAGGGGCCCGCTATGATATCTCCACAATCCCTTCTCCTCTCTCTCCCCTGTTACATAATGGGGAGTTTCCCTCCCATCAACACATCTGGAATGACAAGTTTTATAGTATCACAACCGGCCTACCTTGTTATTCAGTACTAGAACAAGGAGCTCTCCTGTCCAGAACGTCATTAATTGATAAACATATCCCTCACTTCCATAGATGGTTTGATTACCTCCAAATGTCCCATTTCATAATGCATCATAAAGATAAACCAAATTTAGTCCGGACTTTAAAACCATTTGAACACCTGTGCTGGGCCACCCAACCCATGAAAGGCACGCTATCAGCAATATATAAAATCCTAATAGATACCCATTCTAGACAACCCCCAACTTATACCAAGGCATGGGAAACAGAGCTAGGAGTTGAGGTGACAGATGAAACATGGAATAAGATCTTCCAGCAGATGAGCAAATCTCCATCCTCTATGAGTATAACAGAGACTAATATGAAATTATTAGGGCGTTGGTACCTTTACCCTAGCAGACTCGCTAAAATGTATAAACATTCTGACCCACATTGCTGGAGAGCCTGTAAACAGATGGGCACATTATATCACATTTGGTGGGATTGTCCCATTCTACAACCATTTTGGAAGCAAGTACACAAAGAGATCCAAGTTGTCCTCTCACATAATATCCCTTACAATCCCATTACCTTACTATTTAACTTCCCTCCTAAGATTAAATGTAAATATAAATTAACACTCCTATACATCATGTTAAGTAGCGCGAAGCAGTTAATCCCGAGGCTCTGGAAACAACAAACAATTCCTACAATAGGAAGTTGGAGACAAAATGTTACTTTCCTTTTATCTTTAGAACAATACCACTATCAAAAAACAGGTAGGATGGACTTCTATTGTGCATTAATGATTTTCTGGGAAACATATATCTATACAATAAATAAGAGTCCCTAGCATAATCTAACTACCAAGTATAAATAGGATCTGATTGATCTCATGACCCTGAGACACATATAAATTATGTGCGTTTTCTCTTCTGCGCCTCATAGAAATACACCAAAGTTATGTTATTATAACCTTTATTGTTTTTTACCTTATTTTATGTTCAAAGCTGTTAAAGACTATAAACAGGAAAAGAAAATTTTACAAGCATTGTTGACTGCATAATATTTCACAGAGAAATGGAAATACTTATTCTCTAGAGAACTGCACATCTTCTATTTTGTTTGTATTCTCTCAAAAATGTAAAATGAATAACCTGTACTGATATATTGTTTTTGATTCAATAAAGCTTTTTGAAAACTTAATAAAAAAAAAAAAAAGGTCTCTCTCCTCTCTATCTGATTAGCAGATAACCTAGACAGGTGGAACCTGCCCCTGGGAGAACAAGATTTGAATCCTATGCTGTAACCGTGGGATACTATATCTATGGCCCAAGAATCTGGAGCATTGCGCAACCAAGCCTGCTGGAAAAAAGAAAGCCTGCCCCCCACTTGATGCATTACAGGATCTTAGCTTGATTCCCCCTATTCCAAGGCTGACCGGACCTCCAAGAAGACTTGGATTGATCTGACTTGGAAGAGGAAGACTTTTGTCCCTTAAAGTTACAAAAGGAACGAAAATTAGAATTCTGGCGACTCTTAGGTCTATTCTTTTTATTCTGAGGGTGGTAAGAACCTTTTCCACCTGTAATGTCAGAAATAATTTCTGCCCGACTTGGTCCAAACAAGGTTTTACCCTTATAAGGCAGAGATAAAAGCTTGGATTTAGATGTAACATCTGCAGACCAAGATTTTAACCAGAGAGCTCTGCGAGCTAAAACAGTAAAACCAGAAATCTTAGAACCCAACCTAAGAACTTGCATGTTGGCATCGCAAATAAAGGTATTGGCTAGCTAGAGACCCATGTCTTGGATCTCCTCTATAGTAGTTTCTTCTAGGATAAGATTAAATAAATCATTGCACCAATAAGATGCTGCCCCCCCCGCAACTGTAGCAATACTAGCAACAGGTTGCCACTGTAATGCCTGATGAATGTACATCTTCTTCAAAAAGCCTCAAGCTTTTTATCCATGGGATCATTCAAAGAACAATTATCTTCAATAGGAATAGTAGTTCTCTTAGCCGGAGTACAGACACTGTGCGCCACAAGCCATGAATAGAGTCAGTAACTGGAAATATCTTTTTAAAAACAGGGGACGGGGAAAGAGGAATCCCTGGTTTATCCCATTCCTGAGTTATAATATCTGCCATACGGTCTGGAACTAGAAATACTTCAACAGATGAGGGTACACCATATACCCTGTTAAGCTTACTTGACCCTTTTTGGATTCTCCGCAACAGATTCTGATTCTTCCAAAGTAGCAAGAACCTCCTTCAAAAGAACTTAAAGGTGTTCTAACTTAAATCTAAAATTGATACCCTCTAAATATGTAGAATTTGTAACTACTGTATCAGAATCTGAAAAATTCCCCCTCAGAAGCCACTGAAGAATCCTCCTCATCAGATAATTGAGACAAACTGACTAACGCAGCTTTAGCAGAGTAAGCCTTACTAACATCAATATGTTTAGATTTCCTCTTTAGTTTACCACAAATCTTTGGAAAAGCTGATAAAGCTGCAGAAACAGCAGAAGTAATCTGCGCAGTGAAATCCCCAGGTAAAAAACACCCCCAAGAGGTTGAGAGGAACCGCAGGGCACTGCATATGAAGCTTGGGAAACTTGAGGGGAAAGCTGAGGCGTAGCTAGGATAACACTATCCTGAGAGACAGGAGGCTCAGGGACAATTTAAACTTTAAAGTTTTATTTAAACATGAAGAGGTAAACTGTACAGGAGGAATTATCTTAGCCTCCAAACACAAAAAGCATTTTTCAAATGAATCAACTTCAGAATTAGTGTCCATAATTGGGTATCAGTTCACAATTAACAAAAAAATAAATAAATGCCAAATTAAGATCACTTATATTAGAGCTGGGCGATATGGGCAAAAATGAAAATCGTGATTTTTGACCCAAAAAAGTTTTCTCAAATTCCCAAGATTCCACTTTAAAAGAAAGGCAAATGACAAAGAATAAAGGGAGGGGTTCAGTGTTTAAAAGTCAACACTTCTTTTATTCAGGAAGTGCTCCGCAATCACTCAAAGTACTCACTCCCCATAATCCCAGACAATACTTCAGGGTAACAGTTTACCCAACCCCAGGCGTATGGCTCCTGTAATGCCATTGTGTGCGCTGTTGCGTAGAGGGGCTCCGTGTCTGGAGATGGAATGTGGTTCACAATCCACTGGCCCTCCTCTCGCCTGTTAGCGTCTCCGCTTCTCATGCGGTACACACGGACGCTTCCAATGACGTCAGCGTTGGGGGAGGAGTAAAGTTAGGTGACCGGGTTTTGCTACGGAACTCTGCAGGAAGGTAAGGATTAACTGGATAATAGTAGTACTGTAGAAAGCAACGATCCACTCCTTCAATGGGTAAAAAAATACTTTATTCAAAACTTGTTTAAAAGCATAAACGGAAGCTCCAAGGATAGAACATAGCAAGCGCAGCACTAGGGCTGCGCTCGCTATGTTCTATCCTTGGAGTTTCCGTTTATGCTTTTAAACAAGATTTGAATAAAGTGTTTTTTTACCCATTGAATGAGTGGATCTTTGCTTTCCACAGGCAAATGACATAAAAGCAGTGCCCCTAAAACAGATTTAAATACTTTCCACAAGGATTAAACCAATATAGTGCCGCTACCTTCAAAGCTAGAAGGAAAAGCACTTACCTGTGGATCCTGCTCTGTCAGGCAGGAGCTGTTTTCTGAGGTGCAGAAGCTTCACCATATTTACTAGGGACCTATAGAAAAGAAAGAACAGAGTAACCAACTCTGGCTTTCTATAAGGGGTAGCAATAATATTAGACGTTTAAGCAAAGACTACCTTGCCGTCTTCTAACTGCTAATAGCCACCATTACTCTTACTAAAGAGATTGACATGGACAGAGAATAGCCCCAATCCTTGCTTGCAGGGAAAAGTACCCATTAAAAGGATTAAAATCTTCAGATACCATCTTCACCATCCTCCCATGATCAAGGCAAAGAGAATGACTGGAAGATTATGGGTAAGGCAAGTGATACTTAACAGCTCTGCTGGGGTGCTCTTTGCCGCCTTCTGCTGGTCAGGAGTGAATATCCCACTAGTAATTAGAATGTTTTGTGGACTCTATATACCATAGGAAAGAAATACAGGTATGTTTAAGTTAATATTTAAATGACTGAAGGGATTATTATCTCCAGTATTTATTCAAATCATATCTGCTATTTAAACCGTGTGGGATTCTGGTTCTCAATTGGAATATTCAGCAGATTTCCCGTTTACTCAAAAGCCCCTCTGTGTCACCTCCCCTATGATTTTAAACTATATTTTCTATGATGTTTCAGGACAAACAGTGGGTGCTTCTGTTGTGACATTGAATGAAGTGTTTTGCTAGTGGGGTTAATCTTTCTTCTTGCTTATCCCTAGAGTTAGGCTTATCATGAACTGAGGTAATATTAGATATGTGTTCTCTGATCCTCACCCTAGCCTCTCGGGTTGTTTTTCCCACATACTCTAGGTGGCACTCTTCAAATGTAATTAAATCAATTATTTTTTTTGTTCTACAGTTTACGCATATCTTTATTTTGATAGTTTCACCAGCTGATACAGTCCGAAAGGTGCTACCTGTCCTCATGTTATTGCCAGGTTCATCACAACACATACCCAGTAAGATTACTTTTTTTTTTTTTCTTCCAGAAATAACTTAGGATTCAGGCACCACTAAGCATTAAATTAACCTACAAGAACCTATTCCTGGCTAGAATCAAGAAATATATAGCAACAAATATCACATAAAAAAAAGTTAATAAACTAATTTAAATATAGTGATTTCCCTGTCCACCAAGGGAAACATACTAAGATAGGACACCACTATGGTCAATATAAAAACTAACACAAGCATTTAAAAACAATTTAAACCACATTCGTACTTAAAGGGACACGAGAAAGCAATAATAAAATGGTCTAATTTGCAAAAGGGTTAAACACAGTTACAATTGAGTTCTGTAATGGCAACTGGTCTGGAGCTGAACATGGCTGCTGAGCCAATCATGTTTGTGTAACCACCAATCACTGGATCAAGATATGGCCCATTACCATTCTATAGCTGACATTAAAGGAACATTAAACACTAAATGCACCTCTCTCTAATTAAGGGTGCCGCCATTTTGGAACCTAGGTTATACTTCAGGTACCTGAAGGAGAGCTACTGCACATGTGCAAAAAAAGTCAGCAATGATATAGTAAAAACAAAATTTCAACATGGTGCGCCCATGGCTAGAGGTAGGTAGGGAATAACTATAATACTATGTTTATAAAATGTACTTCGTGATCAACGTCCCTTTAACTATGTGCTTAACCCTTCTGTGAGGGTTAAATGCAGAGTTTTATAAAAAGCAAAAGTCCAATAATAAATTATTATAGCACATTACAACATTGTATTATTGCTCTTTTATGCCCCTTTAAAAATGTAATTAATTTGTAACCAATGGCCACAGTACTACACTAGTGTAGTTGCTTCTGCCAGAATGGTTATTTAGGCAAAGATCTAATTCCTATACAAGACAGAGGAGAGCATCAAGCAAAGCGAGCAGTTAGACAGAGGAACGAGATAGGTACAGTACCTGAAAGTCTTTGAGAGCAAGAAGTGTGAGAGATACCAGGTAAGAGAGAGCTCACAGTGTGAAGGAGGTGAGGAACACTTTTAGCTGCTGGCAAACCCTCATAAAGGTGCACACAGTTGCTTATAGACTGACTTCGCTTAGCTTTCAGAGAAGAAGACACAGCAACGAAAAGAAGAAAATACATAAGGTAAATTACAGGTACAAAGTTCATTTGAGATAGTTCACGGCAAGAAAAGAGGACACTGAGTGGATCCAAATGATTAAAAGTAAAGGAAATATTTAAACAAGTGAAAACAAATTACTAGGCATGGGCAAAAATTTGTTGTTTTGCATTTGTTTATATTGCCACAAGCAGTAGCATTCGGCTATTTTTGCCACTGGATTTATTAGTGTCAAAGTGCAACACACAAAGATCTGGGATTTGCACAAATCTGTGTGTGTTGCACTTTAAAACATAAATCCCGCAGCAAAAGGAGCCGCTGCTTTAGGCCATATTTGGCATTAATTTATTAAGGCAATGCAATATAACGCATTTTTACCCATACCTACAAATTACTAAAAATGAGTGCTTTATATTTAATAAGGCAAACTCATGTACAGTTATTAGTATACCCTTATTTTATAGTGTCATTTGCAAAGATTTAAAGGGAGATAAAGGTATAGGTATAGCAAGCATGGAAGAAATACATATGAATAAAAAGATTTTTTTGCTGCATATACTGAGCTTTCGATCTGGTTGCAGCATTGTTATGTGACAGTGAGAGCAGCAAAGCAAACTACCCTACAGAACCTTCATGCCCTCAGTCACTGTTTTCACCAGTTGTAGCACATATTCACTAAAGGTGTACATACTCCCGCACACCTGTGTAGTTTGTGCATGCGCTCCTTAAATCACAAAGCCCGGCTGCAAAGGGACACTGTGACTTAAAGGGATAGGAAAGTCAAAATTAAACTTGCCTGATTCATATAGAGCATGTAATTTTAAGATACTTTTAAATTCCCTTCTAATTTAAAATGTGCTTTGTTCTCTTAGTATCCCTTGTTGAAAAAGAATACGCACATATCATACACCAGTGGGAGCTGCTGCTAATTGGTGCCTGCACACATTTGTCTCTTTCGATTGGCTGACTAGATGTGTTCAGCTAGCTGCCAGTAGTGCAATGCTGTTCCTTCAGCACTGGATAACAAGAGAATGAAGCAAGTTTGATAATAGAAGTAAATTGGAATGTTGTTTAAAATTGTATGTTCTATCTGAATCATAAAATACATTTTTGGGGTTTACTATCCCTTTAAACAGATACACAAATCCGCTCTTCTCATAGCGATTAGTAATTTTATGCTATAAGAATCTGAACCTGCTGAGCGCTGTCTGAGCAGGAGACATCAAAGGCAGAGATGTGTGTCTGGACAGGACCTGCAACAACTCCCTGTTCCTATCTGGGTAGCATTTGATGATAGGATTCATATAATGAGTCTCACAGAGGGTTGGGAAATGATTGCATTTTATAGTCTAAAAAACTGTGTAAAAATTTTTATGTTTCATGTCTGCATTGAAAGTGAACTTATGGTTATGGTATTGATACTAAAACATAGTAAATGCATTATTGTGATTGAATGAGTGTATGGAAGTCTTGAAATATGAGTAAAAGCTGTACTTTTATTGTACATTTTGTGGTTACAAGTAGTAGATTCCATCTTCTATAAGGAAACTTTTTTTCTGTCTTGCTAATTTTTGACTTGTGGGAGAAAAGTTTAAAGGTTCAATACAGAATATACATTGCAGAATACGCTTCCTGAAGGCCACAATATGGGTTAGAAATACAGAATCTCTGGCTGAATACAAATGAATCCGCTACTTTGCATAAGCCACACGCAGACAGGCTGAAATTAGAGTATATTTTCTTCCCTCAGGAATCAAAACTGATAAAGGGATATTATGAAGGGTTTTTTTTTTGTTTATATATATATATATATATATATATATATATATATATATATATATATATATATATATATATATATATATATCTTTATTTCCCATACAGAATACAATTCAATCACAATTTGACTACCAGTATAACATGTATTCATATTACAACAAGTAGTAATTCTTTAGCAAATATTTGCAATTCCAAATAATACATACATCCGTTAATCAATGAAAACTATGATCTCAATAAATTAGCGCACCTTTTCCCAGATGACACTTGGGATTTCTATATTACATTCATTGTACAAAGTATGGCAATTTTCTTAACAAACTAAAAACCTAACTAAATTATTATGAAGGTTGATTATTTTATACAGGATGACAGATTAAGACATAATTACTGTTCATTAGCTGCCAGTGAAATAAGTTACCACCAAGTATCTTATGGTGATATGGACAGATCTGCAGACCTCATAAGTTAGTTCTTACCCTAGTGTAAACAATAGGATGAACTTTATGTATTTTATTCTTAAACACAAGAGACCGTTTTAAGAGGGACATTCTAGTTTAAAATTTGGCCAATTTGACCTCATCAAAAATGAAAGAAAAAAACTTGCCATATAGGTTTATTTAAAATGTAATCTTTTTTTAAACCACATCAACAGTAGATAAAGTTGAATCTAATGGCCTAGAGAAGATGCTAATCTGGGAAAGAAAACTCATGATTTTAAATAAACATATGGGAAGATTAATTCTAGCCTTTAGACTAAAATTTCCCTTTGAGTTATTAAACAAGCAAATGTGGTCAGAGCATATTTTACATATGAACATTAATATGGTAACCAAATTAGGACAAGAAAAACACATATATTAAACTTATTTATTTTGTGTGATCGTTTTTTTCTTTTTTTTTTTTTTTCTTTCTTTACCTGTAGCTTTTTGACGGACTATGTTTCTTGCTTTCTCTACTCCAGGAGCTCCTGATGTGGTAGCGCTCCGGAATCTCATGGGTTCATGAGCTTCTGGATGATTTCTCCAACTAAGAGAAAATGACCTCCCAACAGCAGCGCTCTTCTGAGGATCAGGAAAGCCACCTTTAACAGTGAATAAATAGGATCAACAGCAGCAACACATTCATGCAGTAGTAGGCTACAGCACATTCTGCACAATTACAAAATAACAGCCGCACTGTAAATAACCACTCTAAATGGCAATAAGTGTTTGTAATGTTTACTTTATTTGTTTAAAGGGACATGAAACCCAAAATTTTTCTTTCATGGTTTAGGTAGAACATACAATTTTAAACAATTGTCCAGTTTACTTCTATTATCAAATTTCCTTCATTCTCTTGGTATCATTTGTTGATGGTTTCTAACTGAACACATGGGTGAGCCAACGACAATCGGTATATATATGCAGCCACCAATCAGCAGCTAGAACCTAGGTTATTTGGTGCGTCTGACCTTTGCTAGAAAAACCTGTCAGCAAAGGATAACAAGAGAAGGAAGCAAAGTAACTAATAGAAGTAAATTGGAAAGTTGTTTAAAGTTGTATGCTCTGTTTAAATCATTAACGTCTAATTATGACTTTACTGTCCCTTTAAATATTACATGCACCTTATACTGCTCAAAAAATGTGCTCCGTTAGCCCAAACAGTTTGATTTAAAGTGTTTGGTTTTTTAAGACTATAATCTTGCAGACATGTTGTATCTAGGGGGTGAAGAACATATTTAGCAGGGAAAAACAACAGGAAAATAAGCTCAACAAATGAACATACTAGAATGGATGCAACGTTCATGTTCATTGTAAGTCTACCTTTTCCTCTCTGTTTCTTCTCCTTTTGCTCACTGAGTTTGTCTAGGGGTAAATTGTTCATGTCTACTCCATAAACAGTTCTTGCTAACACCCCAGTAAGAGAATCCATGATTTTAGACCACTCAGTAGTGAGTTCATCCCAATCCGTAAGTGAAGAGAGGACACTCAATAGATCATCCCAGAGAGGTCGGGAGATGTAGACACTTAGATTGGCTCTGATCCACGCAACAATTAAAGTCTATGGAAAAATTATACCAATTATTTATAGTTATGAAAAAACATTATACAAAAAATAGCAAAAGAAAAACATTTCATATTGAGATATTTAGATATATTCAGATTGATATTTTTAACTGGTTTTACGTATCTCAAAATGCACTGGCAAAAGGATTGTTTATTCCCGCCTAATACAAGATGACAACTGTCGGATTTGTCTGTATTGATCTTAAGGTATCAAGGGAAGCTGAACCAGAGTTCTCCCCTGGACCTATTTAATGGGCCCACCACTGAGCTGAAATTTAAGGCAATATTAAATGGACAGTCAACTCCAAAATTGTTATTGTTTAAAAAGAAAGATAATCCCTTTATTGCCCTTTCCCCAGTTTTGCATAACCAACATTGTTATATTAATACACTTTTTACCTCTGTGATTACCTTGTATCTAAGCCTCTTTTGACAGCCCCCTGATTACATGGCTATTTATTATCTATTGACATGCATTTTAGCCAGTTAGTGCAGTGTCATCCACAACTCCACGGGCGTGAGCACAATGTTATCTATATGACCCGCAGGAACTAGCATCATCCTGTTGTGAAAAGCAAATTCAAAAAGCATGTGATAAGAGGCTGTCTGTAGTGCCTTAGAAACAGGCAGAAATTTAGAGGTTTAAAGGTTATAAAGCATATTAATATAACAATGTTGGTTGTGCAAAGCTGGGGAATGGGTAGTAAAGGCATTGTCTATCTTTTTAAACAACAATAATTCTGGTGTTGACTGTACCTTTAAGCTAAAACTAGCTAATCATTTGTTTAATGTTCGTTGAAAAAATAATAATTTATGTTCAATGATACAATTAATTTGTGCTTTGGGGGGACACTAAACCCAATTTTTTTCTTTCATGATTCCGATAGAGCATGCAATTTTAAGCAACTTTCTAATTTACTCCTGTTATCAATTTTTCTTTGTTCTCTTGCTATCTTTATTTAAAAAGCAGGAATGTGATCCATAGGAGCCAGCCCATTTTTGGTTGAGAACCTGGGTTATGCTTGCTTATTGGTGGGTAAATGTAAGCCTCCAATAAGCAAGCGTTATCCGTGGTGCTGAACCTAAAATGGGCTGGCTGCTAAGATTTACATTCCTGCTTTTAAAATAAAGATAGCAAGAGAAGGAAAAAAAATTAATAATTGGAGTAAATGAGAAAGTTGCTTAAAATGTTATGCTCTATCTGAATCATGAAAGAAAACATTTGGGTTCAGTGTCCCTTTAAGTAACATTTGTAAAATTATTAGAAAATGTTCACAATATGGTATAGTAAGTATTACACTGCCCCCACACGGCTACTTTATAATCCCACCCGGCTGGCACAATTTTTTGTGGAGAACACTGCAGACCTTATATATTGTACAGGAATTATATCAGCATATCACTTAGGGAAATTGAATGAACATTGTATCGATTTTTTTTATACTTATTTAATTTAAAAGTGGGCATTTACAGAGGTCTGTCCCTCTACAATAGAATTCTATCTGCAGTGAGTATTAGTAGCAAGTGCACACTACATACACATTTTAATTTAATTTTTATCAAGTTGTACCTGCCATTTTTTTTAAGCAAAAATAATTTGAATCAGGGTAATATGTGCTTTTCATATGCACAACAGAATATATTTGCATACAATGGCCTCTTACTGTTGTATCCAGCTATACTGTGAATTCTATGTTACAATGGTCTTTCCTCAAGTGGAATGTCAGTAATTTGGGGTAGCAGTTGCTAGGATACTTTTGTGCAATAACATGTTCTTGCATTTTAAAATGATGAGTATTTTGCTTGAAAACAGAATTTATGCTTACCTGATAAATTACTTTCTCCAACGGTGTGTCCGGTCCACGGCGTCATCCTTACTTGTGGGATATTCTCTTCCCCAACAGGAAATGGCAAAGAGTCCCAGCAAAGCTGGTCACATGATCCCTCCTAGGCTCCGCCCACCCCAGTCATTCGACCGACGGACAGGAGGAAATATATATAGGAGAAATCATATGATACCGTGGTGACTGTAGTTAGAGAAAATAATTCATCAGACCTGATTAAAAAAACCAGGGCGGGCCGTGGACCGGACACACCGTTGGAGAAAGTAATTTATCAGGTAAGCATAAATTCTGTTTTCTCCAACATAGGTGTGTCCGGTCCACGGCGTCATCCTTACTTGTGGGAACCAATACCAAAGCTTTAGGACACGGATGAAGGGAGGGAGCAAATCAGGTCACCTAAACGGAAGGCACCACAGCTTGCAAAACCTTTCTCCCAAAAATAGCCCCCGAAGAAGCAAAAGTATCAAATTTGTCAAATTTGGCAAAAGTGTGCAGTGAAGACCAAGTCGCTGCCTTACATATCTGGTCAACAGAAGCCTCGTTCTTGAAGGCCCATGTGGAAGCCACAGCCCTAGTGGAGTGAGCTGTGATTCTTTCAGGAGGCTGCCGTCCGGCAGTCTCATAAGCCAATCGGATAATGCTTTTAAGCCAAAAGGAAAGAGAGGTAGAAGTCGCTTTTTGACCTCTCCTTTTACCAGAATAAACAACAAACAAGGAAGATGTTTGTCTGAAATCTTTAGTAGCCTCTAAATAGAATTTTAGAGCACGGACTACGTCCAAATTGTGTAACAAACGTTCCTTCTTTGAAACTGGATTCGGACACAAAGAAGGTACAACTATCTCCTGGTTAATATTTTTGTTGGAAACAACTTTCGGAAGAAAACCAGGCTTAGTACGCAAAACCACCTTATCTGCATGGAACACCAGATAGGGCGGAGAACACTGCAGAGCAGATAACTCTGAAACTCTTCTAGCAGAAGAAATTGCAACCAAAAACAAAACTTTCCAAGATAATAACTTAATATCTACGGAATGTAAGGGTTCAAACGGAACCCCTTGAAGAACTGAAAGAACTAGATTTAGACTCCAGGGAGGAGTCAAAGGTCTGTAAACAGGCTTGATTCTAACCAGAGCCTGAACAAATGCTTGAACATCTGGCACAGCTGCCAGCCTTTTGTGAAGTAAAACAGATAAAGCAGAGATCTGTCCCTTCAGAGAACTTGCAGATAATCCTTTCTCCAAACCTTCTTGTAGAAAGGATAGAATCTTAGGAATTTTTATCTTGTTCCATGGGAATCCTTTAGATTCACACCAACAGATATATTTTTTCCATATTTTATGGTAAATTTTTCTAGTTACAGGCTTTCTAGCCTGAATCAGAGTATCTATTACGGAATCTGAAAACCCACGCTTTGATAAAATCAAGCGTTCAATCTCCAAGCCGTCAGTTGGAGGGAAACCAGATTCGGATGTTCGAATGGACCTTGAACAAGAAGGTCCTGTCTCAAAGGTAGCTTCCATGGTGGAGCCGATGACATATTCACCAGGTCTGCATACCAAGTCCTGCGTGGCCACGCAGGAGCTATCAAGATCACCGAAGCCCTCTCCTGATTGATCCTGGCTACCAGCCTGGGAATGAGAGGAAACGGTGGGAATACATAAGCTAGGTTGAAGGTCCAAGGTGCTACTAGTGCATCTACTAGAGTCGCCTTGGGATCCCTGGATCTGGACCCGTAGCAAGGAACCTTGAAGTTCTGACGAGACGCCATCAGATCCATGTCTGGAATGCCCCATAATTGAGTTATTTGGGCAAAGATTTCCGGATGGAGTTCCCACTCCCCCGGATGAAATGTCTGACGACTCAGAAAATCCGCTTCCCAATTTTCCACTCCTGGGATGTGGATTGCAGACAAGTGGCAGGAGTGATCCTCCGCCCATTGAATTATTTTGGTCACTTCTTCCATCGCCAGGGAACTTCTTGTTCCCCCCTGATGATTGATATATGCAACAGTCGTCATGTTGTCTGATTGAAACCTTATGAATTTGGCCTTTGCTAGTTGAGGCCAAGCTTTGAGAGCATTGAATATCGCTCTCAGTTCCAGAATGTTTATCGGGAGAAGAGATTCTTCCCGAGACCATAGACCCTGAGCTTTCAGGGGTTCCCAGACCGCACCCCAGCCCACCAGGCTGGCGTCGGTCGTGACAATGACCCACTCTGGTCTGCGGAAGCTCATTCCCTGTGACAGATTGTCCAGGGTCAGCCACCAACGGAGTGAATCTCTGGTCTTTTGATCTACTTGAATCGTCGGAGACAAGTCTGTATAATCCCCATTCCACTGTTTGAGCATGCACAGTTGTAATGGTCTTAGATGAATTCGTGCAAAAGGAACTATGTCCATTGCTGCAACCATCAATCCTATTACTTCCATGCACTGCGCTATGGAAGGACGAAGAACAGAATGAAGTACTTGACAAAAGCTTAGAATTTTTGATTTTCTGACCTCTGTCAGAAAAATCCTCATTTCTAAGGAATCTATTATTGTTCCCAAGAAGGGAACTCTTGCTGACGGGGACAGAGAAATTTTTTCTTTGTTCACCTTCCATCCGTGAGATCTGAGAAAGGCTAGGACGATGTCCGTATGAGCCTTTGCTTTTGACAGAGACGACGCTTGAATCAGGATGTCGTCCAAGTAAGGTACTACTGCAATGCCCCTTGGTCTTAGAACCGCTAGAAGGGACCCTAGTACCTTTGTGAAAATCCTTGGAGCAGTGGCTAATCCGAATGGAAGTGCCACAAACTGGTAATGCTTGTCCAGAAAAGCGAACCTTAGGAACTGATGATGTTCCTTGTGGATAGGAATATGTAGGTACGCATCCTTTAAATCCACGGTAGTCATAAATTGATTTTCCTGGATAGTAGGTAGGATCGTTCGAATAGTTTCCATTTTGAACGATGGAACCTTGAGAAATTTGTTTAGGATCTTGAGATCCAAAATTGGTCTGAATGTTCCCTCTTTTTTGGGAACTATGAACAGGTTGGAATAAAAACCCATCCCTTGTTCTCTTATTGGAACTGGATGAATCACTCCCATCTTTAACAGGTCTTCTACACAATGTAAGAATGCCTGTCTTTTTATTTGGTTTGAAGATAATTGAGACCTGTGGAACCTTCCCCTTGGGGGTAGTTCCTTGAATTCCAGGAGATAACCTTGAGAAACTATTTCTAGCGCCCAAGGATCCTGAACATCTCTTGCCCAAGCCTGAGCAAAGAGAGAAAGTCTGCCCCCCACCAGATCCGGTCCCGGATCGGGGGCCATCCCTTCATGCTGTTTTGGTAGCAGTGGTAGGCTTCTTGGCCTGCTTACCCTTGTTCCAGCCTTGCATTGGTCTCCAGGCTGGTTTGGGTTGTGAAGTATTACCCTCTTGCTTAGAGGATGTAGAATTAGAGGCTGGTCCGTTTCTGCGAAAGGGACGAAAATTAGGCTTATTTTTAGCCTTAAAAGACCTATCCTGTGGGAGGGCGTGGCCCTTTCCCCCAGTGATGTCTGAAATAATCTCTTTCAAATCAGGTCCAAATAATGTTTTACCCTTGAAAGGGATGTTAAGCAATTTTGTCTTGGAAGAGACATCCGCTGACCAAGACTTTAGCCAAAGCGCTCTGCGCGCCACGATAGCAAACCCTGAATTTTTCGCCGCTAATCTAGCTAATTGCAAAGCGGCATCTAAAATAAAAGAGTTAGCCAATTTAAGTGCTTGAACTCTGTCCATAACCTCCTCATACGAAGATTCTTTATTGAGCGACTTTTCTAGTTCCTCGAACCAGAAACACGCTGCAGTAGTGACAGGAACAATGCATGAAATTGGTTGTAGAAGGTAACCTTGCTGAACAAAAATCTTTTTAAGCAAACCCTCTAATTTTTTATCCATAGGATCTTTGAAAGCACAACTATCTTCGATAGGAATAGTAGTGCGTTTGTTTAGAGTAGAAACCGCCCCCTCGACCTTGGGGACTGTCTGCCATAAGTCCTTTCTGGGGTCGACTATAGGAAATAATTTCTTAAATATAGGGGGGGGAACAAAAGGTATGCCGGGCCTTTCCCACTCTTTATTTACTATGTCCGCCACCCGCTTGGGTATAGGAAAAGCGTCGGGGGGCACCGGAACCTCTAGGAACTTGTCCATCTTACATAATTTCTCTGGAATGACCAAATTGTCACAATCATCCAGAGTAGATAATACCTCCTTAAGCAGTGCGCGGAGATGTTCTAATTTAAATTTAAATGTCACAACATCAGGTTCAGCTTGTTGAGAAATTTTTCCTGAATCTGAAATTTCTCCCTCAGACAAAACCTCCCTCATGGCCCCTTCAGATTGGTGTGAGGGTATGTCAGAACAGTTATCATCAGCGGCCTCTTGCTCTTCAGTGTTTAAAACAGAGCAATCGCGCTTTCTCTGATAAGTAGGCATTTTGGATAAAATGTTTGCTATAGAGTTATCCATTACAGCCGTTAATTGTTGCATGGTAATAAGAATTGGCGCACTAGATGTACTAGGGGCCTCTTGTGTGGGCAAAACTGGTGTAGACACAGAAGGGGATGATGTAGTATCATGTTTACTCTCCTCATTTGAGGAATCATCTTGGGCAATATCATTATCTGTGGCAATGCTGTCCCTACTTTGTTTGGACACTATGGCACAATTATCACATAAATTTAAATGGGGAGACACCTTGGCTTTCATACATATAGAACATAGCTTATCTGATGGTACAGACATGTTAAACAGGCTTAAACTTGTCAACAAAGCGCAAAAAAAAACGTTTTAAAATAAAACCGTTACTGTCACTTTAAATTTCAAACTGAAAACACTTTATTACTGAATATGTGAAAAAGTATGAAGGAATTGTTCAAATTTCACCACATTGTCTTAAAGCCTTAAAAGTATTGCACACCAAATTTCAGAGCTTTAACCCTTAAATTAACGGAACCGGAGCCGTTTTTACATTTAACCCCTATACAGTCCCAGCTATATGCTTTGCTGAGACCCAACCAAGCCCAGAGGGGAATACGATACCAAATGATGCCTTCTATAAGCTTTTTCAGTGATTCTTAGCTCCTCACACATGCATCTGCATGCCTTGCTCTCCAAAAACAACTGCGCATTAGTGGCGCGAAAATGAGGCTCTGTCTATAACTAGAAAAGGCCCCCATCTGAAAAAGGTGTCCAACACAGTGCCTGCCGTTTTTCTAAACAATCCCCAAGATTATAATAACCATTAATAGTTAGAATCTGCAAAATATGCCTAACAAAGCAATCGTTTTAGCCCAGAAAAATGTCTACCAGTTTTTTAAGCCCTTATGAAGCCCTTTATTCTTTTATTTAACTAAGAAAATGGCTTACCGGTCCCCATAAGGGGAAATGACAGCCTTCCAGCATTACATAGTCTTGTTAGAAATATGGCCAGTCATACCTTAAGCAGAAAAGTCTGCCAACTGTTTCCCCCAACTGAAGTTACTTCATCTCAACAGTCCTGTGTGGAAACAGCAATCGATTTTAGTAACTTCTGCTAAAATCATCTTCCTCTTACAAACAGAAATCTTCATCTTTTTTCTGTTTCAGAGTAAATAGTACATACCAGCACTATTTTAAAATAACAAACACTTGATTGAAGAATAAAAACTACATTTAAACACCAAAAAACTCTTAACCATCTCCGTGGAGATGTTGCCTGTGCAACGGCAAAGAGAATGACGGGGTGGGCGGAGCCTAGGAGGGATCATGTGACCAGCTTTGCTGGGACTCTTTGCCATTTCCTGTTGGGGAAGAGAATATCCCACAAGTAAGGATGACGCCGTGGACCGGACACACCTATGTTGGAGAAATAGTTGTATCTGCAAAGTGTAAAACAGTTATGCGATTAGTATCCTTAAAGGCTTGTAATGATTAAAGGGATACTGAACCCAATTTTTTTCTTTCACAATTCTGATAGAGCATGCAATTTTAAGCAACTTTCTAATTTACTCCTATAATGAATTTGTATTCGTTCTCTTGGTATCTTTATTTGAAAAATCAGAAAATCTAAGCTTACAAGCCGGCCCATCTTTGGTTCAGCACCTGGGTAGCGCTTGCAGATTGGTGTCTAAATTTGCATACAGTGGCCTATTACTGTTGTATCCAGCTACAGTGAATTCTATGTTAAAAATGTTCTTTTCTCAAGTGGAATGTCAGTTTTTTGGGGTAGCAGTTGCTAGGATACTATTGTGCAATAACATTTTCTTGCATTTTAAGAAGGTGAGTGCTGAACCAAAAATGGATTTTCAAATAAAGATACCAAGAGAACAATGAAAAATTTATAATAGGAGTAAATTAGACAGTTGCTTAAAATTGCATGTTCTATCTAAATCGTGAAAGAAAATTTTGGGTTCAGTATCCATTTAACACACATTATTTACATTTATCTCTTAAACATTGAAAAGTTACACAAAGGTTTGGTGTAAAAACAATATCATTCCTGAAAACGGAGGTGGTCAGTATTACTGTATAAATGGTGGCAAGGCAACACACATGTCCCACAAACATATTACAATTTAAAGAGACAATGCACACATTACATGCTCTAATGTGTTTAGCTCTCAAAACGTTATTAAACACATAGGTAAAGTTAATACAACTCCCTAACTGGAAACTGGTGAGGGTCCAATAAGTAGCAGCAGCCGGAGAACCCTGCCCATCACAGGAAATATTCTACTTGGGAGATGCAAGCAGAACTTTACCTTTCTTTGCAGAGATAAAATAAAGGTCACCCTAGCAGATGAAAGAAAACGTATAGTAATTCTACTAGTAAGTGTTGGAGGGGTTGTGGAGAAGAGGGGACATTTTCTCATATATGGTGGGGGTGTAAACACCTAGTCCTGGTTAGAGGTCATAAACATAATGAGCAGGGTTACAGAAGCCATTATCCCTAACAATCACAATATCTTATATTGTTCTCTTTGCTACCCAAACTGAAAATTAAGGCAAAGCCAAATCTTCTATATATAATAGCACAAAATCATTCATCCCAAGATAATGGAAGGCCACTTCTTCTGCCACCATCGCAGAATGGATAGTGCAAGTTGATACTTTCCTGCAATTCGAAAAATATCATCATCCACAGTGGAAATTCATGAAGTTATGCTTAAAACTGAAGCACCAAAATATTATTACTATTTAATGTTTACTCCTACACATTACCATTTCTGGGTTTCTGTCCCCAAGACCAACCGTTGGAAAGGTAATCGCCTAACCTTTCCAACGGTATAAGTCTTAGGGATGTGACAAAAAAATAAATAAATTTAAAATCCCTCAAATCAGCTTAGCACCCAGGTGGGAAAGTACTTAGCACTCAAAGGATTAAATAGTCACATTTTAAAACAATCTTTTATCTTATAAAAAATTTAAAAAAAGTAATATATAAGTAATATAATTTGTGAAACATGTTGTCTTGCCATCTATGAACACAGTTATTAGGGGCCATTTACGAAAACAATTTCATGCTCTTAAAAATTGATATACAGTCATTGTTGCGTTACATTGTCCCTTAAAAGGGACGTAATACTCTTATACTGCATCAGCTTCAAGTGATTTAGCATATCTGTAAAAAGCTGACAGGAAAATATCACCTGAGCATCTCTATGTAAAAAAAAGGATATTTTACCTCACAATCTCCTCAGCTCAGCAGAGTAAGTTCTGTGTAAAAAGTTATAATTCAGCTGCTGCCCAGTTGCAGGTAAAAAAATATAAAAATGAAGAAATGAACAGCAGCCAATAAGCATCAACAGTGCTGAGGTCATGAACTCTTTTACTGTGATCATGGTAAACTAACTTAAACTAAATAGGGAAATAAGATTAGTGTTCACGAAGCTCGCTCCATTGCCTGTCCTGGGACAGACATACTAATTTGCTGCTTAAAGTCCTTTACAATGGGATGTGGCTACTGAGGAACTTTTGAGGTAAAAACAAAATTTAAGCTTACCTGATAAATGTATTTCTCTTGTGGTGTATCCAGTCCACAGGTTCATCCATTACTTGTGGGATATTCTCCTTCACAACAGGAAGCTGCAAGAGGACACCCACAGCAGAGCTGTCTATATAGCTACTCCCCTAACTGCCACCCCCTGTCATTCGACCGAAGACAAGCAAGAAAAAAAGGAGAAACTATAGGGTGCAGTGGTGACTGTAGTTTAAAAATAAAAAACACCTGCCTTAAATTGACAGGGCGGGCCGTGGACTGGATACACCACAAGAGAAATAAATTTATCAGGTAAACATAAATTTTGTTTTCTCTTGTAAAGGTGTATCCAGTCCACGGGTTCATCTATTACTTGTGGGATACCAATACCAAAGCTTTAGGACACGGATGAAGGGAGGGACAAGGCAGGAACTTAAATGGAAGGCACCACTGCCTGTAAGACCTTTCTCCCAAAAATAGACTCCGAAGAAGCAAAAGTATCAAATTTATAGAATTTCGAAAAGGTATGAAGCGAAGACCAAGTCGCCGCCTTACAAATCTGTTCAACAGAGGCCTCATGTTTAATAGCCCATGAGGAAGCTACTGCTCTAGTAGAATGAGCTGTAATTCTTTCAGGAGGCTGCTGGCCAGCAGTCTCATAAGCTAAGCGTATTATACTTCTTAGCCAAAAAGAAAGAGAAGTTGCCGTAGTCTTTTGGCCTCTCCTCTGTCCAGAGTAGACAAACAGAGTTTGACGAAAATCCTTTGTAGCTTGTAAATAAAACTTTAAAGCACGAACCACATCAAGATTGTGTAATAGACGTTCCTTCTTTGAAGAAGGATTAGGACATAGTGAAGGAACAACAATCTCCTGATTGATATTCTTATTAGATACCACCTTAGGAAGAAACCCAGGATTGGTACATAACACTACCTTATCTGCATGGAAAATCAGATAAGGGGAATCACATTGTAAAGCAGATAACTCCGAAACTCTTCGAGCCGAGGAAATAGCTACTAAAACAGAACTTTCCAACATAAAAGCTTAATATCTATGGAATGCAAAGGTTCAAAGGGAACCCCTTGAAGAACTTTAAGAACTAAATTTAAACTCCATGGCGGAGCAACAGGTTTAAACACAGGCTTGATTCTAACTAAAGCCTGACAAAACGCTTGAACGTCTGGAACCTCAGCCAGACGTTTGTGCAAAAGAATAGACAGAGCAGAAATCTGTCCCTTTAAGGAACTAGCTGACAATCCCTTCTCCAATCCTTCTTGGAGAAAAGATAATATCCTAGGAATCCTGACCTTACTCCATGAGTAACCCTTGGATTCACACCAGTGAAGATATTTACACCATATCTTATGATACATCTTCCTGGTGACAGGCTTTCGAGCCTGAATTAAGGTATCAATGACCGATTCGGAAAAACCACGCTTTGATAGAATCAAGCGTTCAATCTCCAAGCAGTCAGACGTAGAGAAATTAGATTTGGATGTTTGAAGGGACCTTGAAGTAGAAGGTCCTGCCTTAGCAGCAGAGTCCATGGTGGAAAGGATGACATGTCCACCAGATCTGCATACCAAGTCCTGCGTGGCCACGCAGGGGCTATCAAGATCACCAAAGCTCTCTCCTGCTTGATCTTGGCAATCAGACGAGGGAGCAGAGGAAACGGTGGAAACACATAAGCCAGGCTGAAGGACCAGGGCGCTGCTAGAGCATCTATCAGCGCTGCCTTGGGATCCCTGGACCTGGACCCGTAACAAGGAAGCTTGGCGTTCTGACGAGACGCAATGAGATTCAGTTCTGGTTTGCCTCATAGTTGAATCAACTGGGCAAATAAATCCGGATGGAGCTCCCACTCCCCCGGATGAAAAAAGTCTGCCGACTTAGAAAATCCGCCTCCCAGTTCTCTACTCCTGGGATATGGATAGCTGAGAGATGGCAAGAGTGAACCTCTGCCCATAGAATTATCTTTGAAAACCTCCAACATTGCCAGGGGGCTCCTTGTTCCCCCCTGATGGTTGATATAGGCTACAGTCGTGATGTTGTCCGACTGAAATCTGATGAACCTGACCGCAGCTAGCTGAGGCCAAGTCTGAAGAGCATTGAATATCGCTCTTAGTTCCAGAATGTTTATCGGAGTCCACGAACCCTGAGCCTTCAGGGAGTTCCAGACTGCACCCCAGCCCAGAAGGCTAGCATCTGTCCCAAGATAGCCACCAGAGAAGAGAATCCCTGGTCTCTTGATCCAGATTTAGTAGAGGGGACAAATATGTGTAATCCCCATTCCACTGATTGAGCATGCAAAGTTGCAGTGGTCTGAGATGTAGGCGGGCAAACGGAACTATGTCCATTGCCGCTACCATTAATCCGATTACCTCCATACACTGAGCCACTGACAGATGGGAAGTGGAATAAAGAGCACGGCAGAAAGTTAGAAGCTTTGACAACCTGACCTCTGTCAGATAAATCTTCATTTCTACTGAATCTATCAGAGTTCCTAGGAAGGAAACTCTTGTGAGAGGGGAGAGAGAACTCTTTCCTTTGTTCACTTTCCACCCGTGAGACCTCAGGAATGCCAGAACAATGTCCGTATGGGACCTGGCGATTTGAAAAGTTGACGCCTGTATCAGGATGTCGTCTAGGTAAGGGGCCACTGCTATACCCCGCGGCCTTAGAACCGCCAGAAGGGACCCTAGAACCTTCGTAAAGATTCTTGGTGCCGTGGCTAACCCGAAGGGAAGAGCCACAAACTGGTAATGCCTGTCTAGGAAGGCGAACCTGAGAAACTGATGATGATCCCTGTGTATCGGAATGTGTAGATAAGCATCCTTTAAATCCACGGTAGTGGATCATAGGTAGGATGGTTCGAATAGTCTCCATCTTGAAGGATGGGACCCTGAGAAATTTGTTTAGGATCTTGAGAGCCAAGATTGGTCTGAAAGTTCCCTCTTTCTTGGGAACTATAAACAGATTTGAATAGAAGCCCTGCCCCCTGTTCCTCCTTTGGAACTGGGTGGATCACTCCCATAACTAGTAGGTCTTGAACGCAATGTAAGAATGCCTCTCTCTTTATCTGGTTTGCAGATAATTGTGAGAGATGAAATTTCCCCTTTGGAGATGAAGCTTTGAAATCCAGAAGATATCCCTGGGAAACAATCTCCAGAGCCCAGGGATCCTGGACATCTCTTGCCTAAGCCTGGGCGAAGAGAGAAAGTCTGCCCCCCACTAGATCCGGTCCCGGATCGGGGGCTACTCCTTCATGCTGTCTTAGAGGCGGCAGCAGGCTTTTTAGCCCGTTTCCCCTTGTTCCAAGCCTGGTTAGGTCTCCAGACTGGCTTGGACTGGGAAAAATTTCCCTCTTGTTTTGTAGAAGAGGAAGATGAAGCTGCGCCACTCTTGAAGTTTCGAAAGGAACGAAAATTAGTCTGTTTGGTCCTTAACTTGTTGGACCTATCCTGGTGAAGGGCGTGGCCTTTTCCTCCAGTAATATCAAAAATGATCTCCTTCAGTCCAGGCCCAAATAGGCTCTGCCCTTTGAAGGGGATATTGAGAAGTTTAGAATTTGAAGTGACATCAGCTGACCAGGATTTAAGCCATAGCGTCCTACACGCCTGAATGGCAAAACCTGAATTTTTAGCCGTTAGCTTGGTTAAATGAAAAACGGCGTCAGAAATAAATGAATTGGCTAACTTAAGAGCTTTAAGCCTGTCAAGGATATCATCCAACGGGGTTTCTACCTGTAGAGCCTCCTCCAGAGACACAAACCTGAAAGCCGCTGCAGCAGTGACTGGGGCAATGCATGCAAGAGGCTGGAGAATAAAACCTTGTTGTATAAAGATTTTCTTAAGGAACCCCTCTAATTTTTTTATCCATAGGATCTAGGAAAGCACAACTGTCCTCGACAGGAATAGTTGTACGCTTAGCTAGGGTAGAGACTGCTCCCTCCACCTTAGGGACCGTTGCCACGAGTCCCGTGTAGCGGCATCTATAGGAAACCTCTTTTTAAAAGCAGGAGGGGGAGAGAACGGAACACCTGGTCTATCCCATTCCTTAGTAATAATTTCTGAAAACCTCTTAGGGATTGGAAAAACGTCAGTGTAAACAGGCACTGCAAAGTATTTGTCCATTTTACACAATTTCTCTGGGACTACAATGGTGTCACAGTCATCCAGAGTCGCTAAAACCTCCCTGAGCAACACGCGGAGGTGTTCAAGCTTAAATTTAAATGCTGTCATTTCAGAGTCAGACTGAAGTAACGCCTTCCCTGAATCAGAGAAGTCACCCACAGATAGAAGCTCTCCTGCTTCAACTTCTGCACATTGTGAGGGTATATCAGACATAGCTACTAAAGCGTCAGAGAGCTCTGTATTTGTTCTAGCCCCAGAGCTGTCTCGCTTTCCTTGTAACCCTGGCAGTTTGGACAACACCTCTGTGAGGGTATGATTCATAACTGCCGCCATGTCTTGTAAGGTAAACGCATTGGACGCGCTAGATGTACTTGGCATCCCTTGAGCGGGAGTTATAAGTTCTGACACATGGGGAGAGCTAGATGGCATAACCTCCCTTTAGTCAGTCTCAGAAACCTCAGGTGATAAATCTTTAAAAGCCATAATATGATCTTTATAACTTATAGAAAGGTCAGTGCATTTGGCACACATTCTAAGAGGGGGTCCCACAATGGCTTCTAAACATAATGAACAAGGAGTTTCCTCTATGTCAGACATGTTTAACAGACTAGTAATGAGACCAGCAAGCTTGGAAAACACTTTAATAAATGTGAAAAAAGCAATAATATAAAAAAGGTACTGTGCCTTTAAGAGAAAAAAACTACCACATAAACTGCAAAACAGTGATAAAAAGTAGTAAACTCTACAAACTTTTTACAGTGTGTATAAGGGACTAAAGCAGCATTGCACCCACTTGCAAATGGATGATTAAACCCTCAGGCCCAAAAATGAATTAGAAAAACATTAAAACTGCTAACAAACAGTCAAACACACTGCCACAGCTGTGCTGTGGCTCCTACCTGCCCTAAAAACGATTTTTGCAGGAACAAAACCCTCTATAGAGGTCCTATAAGCCAAAGGACTCCTTCAGGGAAGCTGAATGTCTCAGACTGAAAATCAACTGCACATTTAGAGCTTAAAAATAGGCCCCTCCCTACCATGCACTCAAAATCAGAGGGCCTTAAAAAAGTACTCCTAGGAGTAATCTAACAAGCCATGTGGAAAACTAGGCCCCAAATAAAGATTTATCACCCTCAGAGAAAAAACGTTTCTATTTTTATAAATCATGCAAACGTTTTTACACTAAGTAATATAAGTATTAACATGAATATTACCCTTATTTGCAAGCATGATCCCAGTTGTTGTTAAATCACTGTATCAGGCTTAACTTAAATATACCAGGCACTGTCAGCATTTTCTAGACCTTATCTCTGTAGAAAAAAATATACTGAACATACCTCAAAGCAGGCGATCTGCAGACCGTCCCCCCAACTGAAGTTTTCTTTCCATACTCTTCAGTTATGTTTGAGAACAGCAATGGACCTTAGTTACAAACTGCTAAGATCATCAAAACCTCCAGGCAGAATTCTTCTTCCAATTTCTGCCTGAGAGTAAAAACAGTACAACGCCGGTACCGTTTAAAAATAACAAACTTTTGATTGAAGGTAAAAACTACACTAAGTCACCACATCTCTCGATACTTCCTTTCTTGTCGAGAGCTGCAAGAGAATGACTGGGGGTGGCAGTTAAGGGAGGAGCTATATAGACAGCTCTGCTGTGGGTGTCCTCTTGCAGCTTCCTGTTGGGAAGGAGAATATCCCACAAGTAATGGATGAACCCGTGGACTGGATACACCTTTACAAGAGAAATATCTTTCTTTTTTACATAGAGATGTTCAACTGATATTTTCTAGTCAGCTTTTTAGAGCTATGCTGCATCACTTTCAAGTGTTTCAACATTTGGGTATCATGGCCCTTTAACTATAAATATGGCCTCAATTTTTACTGGAATAACTTTGGAGGTATAATGGAAGTCAAATATGGCTGATGCCACCTGTATGCTTAAATTTTTGCAGAATATAGAGGCTACCCACCCGAAACAGTAAACCTGCTAAATTCTGAGAAAACAAGTCCTTCTTTGGATTCTCCTTTGGTTTCTGTACAACAGCTTCAGTTATTCTGAGCAAAATCTGAAGCATTTGCTCCCTGTCAAAAATGAGAAAACAAAAAACAAATTATTTTATCAACTTATTTCCATCAGTCTGCTTTTTAACAATAAAATAAAGTCTATGAACACCTTTACCCTGAAAAGCACACAAAATGTTACCTTTGTATGCTACTAGATATTTAGTCACTTGAAAAGAATTGTCTCAGTAGTAAGCCACAACTCAAACTAATTTTTATAGTCATTACGTTAAACCACTTTTGTAATCCAGGCAGAGCACACAATTTAAAAGATTCCAATTTATCAAATTTGCTTTGATCCAACGATATTCTTTGTGGAAGAATTACCTATTCATTGTCTGAAGCACTACATGAAATTGTGCTACCATCTAGTGCTTTTGCAGATAGATAACACTCTTGCAAAACTGCTGCCATCTAGTGCTTCAGACGTGTGCATGCTCCAAAGCTTACATCCCTGCTTTTCAACAAAAGATACCAAGAAGGAAGAAAATTTGATAATAAAAGTAAATTAGAAAGTTGTTAAAAGTACAATGTTCTATCTGAATCATGAAATAAAAGTATGGGTTTCATATAAACTCACGGGGCGAAATAAGATTGCAGGCATTTTTTTTTTAA
The DNA here is from genome assembly GCF_027579735.1 of Bombina bombina. Classification (NCBI taxonomy): domain Eukaryota; kingdom Metazoa; phylum Chordata; class Amphibia; order Anura; family Bombinatoridae; genus Bombina; species Bombina bombina. Next base: position 972,368,268 of record NC_069502.1, read on the forward strand.
TTATATGCATACACAATATTGCTAATAAAAAAAAATGCAGACCTATATCTGAGAAGTAATCCTTTGTGGGAAAGAAAAGGGAGGATTTTTCGTTGTTTATATGTAAAATAGCAATTCACATATCTCAGATGAAAAGTCACCAAAGGCGGCACACAACCATTGAAGGAAGCCGGATTTGTCATCAATATGCTCAATACAGTAGGAGATGCAGGCAGAGGATCAGTGGTATGTTTACTATAGCACAATAATAACTATTTTTAAAAAGCACCATTGTAAAATTTAATGAATAAAAATGCACCTGTTTTCAAGATTATTTATAGATATTGGACAGTAATTCCTTAAACTTTACAATCACTTTAACATCATTTTCACTGCAATTGCTCATCAGTAGCAAAACTTCACCTACCATTTGTCTTATTTGGCAAAGCTAGCAATGGTGATCATGTTAATATAAAAGTACATTGTTTTGCAGCTAAAGCCAATGGAGGACAGATATGTATCAGGGTTAGCTCTGAGAAGTCAGTAGGGTGCATTTTAAAGGAAACCTGGCACTTTAAACACATTTTTAAACTAGGTTTTAAAAGTCCAACTTGCTTATTAATACATACACTATCAGATAAGAAAATAACATTTTTTAAGATGGGGCTGCTTTAAAAAAACATAATTTATGCTTACCTGATAAATTTATTTCTCTTGTAGTGTATTCAGTCCACGGATCATCCATTACTTATGGGATATATTCCCTTCCCAACAGGAAGTTGCAAGAGAATCACCCAAGCAGAGCTGCTATATAGCTCCTCCCCTCACATGTTATATCCAGTCATTCGACGGAAACAGACAAGAAAGGAGAAACCATAGGGTGCAGTGGTGACTGGAGTTTTAATTAAAATTTAGATCTGCCTTAAAAAAGACAGGGCGGGCCGTGGACTGGATACACTACAAGAGAAATAAATTTATCAGGTAAGCATAAATTATGTTTTCTCTTGTTAAGTGTATCCAGTCCACGGATCATCCATTACTTGTTGGATACCAATACCAAAGCTAAAGTACACGGATGAAGGGAGGGACAAGGCAGGAACATTAAACAGAAGGAACCACTGCCTGTAGAACCTTTCTCCCAAAAACAGCCTCGAAGAAGCAAAAGTGTCAAATTTGTAAAATTTTGAAAAAGTGTGAAGCGAAGACCAAGTTGCAGCCTTGCAAATCTGTTCAACAGAGGCCTCATTCTTAAAGGCTCAGGTGGAAGCCACAGCTCTAGTGGAATGAGCTGTAATTCTTTCAGGGGGCTGCTGTCCAGCAGTCTCATAGGCTAAACGTATTATGCTACGAAGCCAAAAGGAGAGAGAGGTTGCCGAAGCTTTTTGACCTCTCCTCTGTCCAGAGTACACGACAAACAGGGAAGAAGTTTGACGAAAATCTTTAGTTGCCTGTAAATAGAACTTCAGGGCACGGACTACGTCCAGATTATGCAAAAGTCGTTCCTTCTTTGAAGAAGGATTAGGACATAATGATGGAACAACAATCTCCTGATTGATATTCCTGTTAGAAACTACCTTAGGTAAAAACCCAGGTTTAGTACGCAGAACTACCTTGTCTGAATGGAAAATCAGATAAGGAGAATCACAATGTAAGGCCGATAACTCAGAGACTCTTCGAGCCGAGGAAATAGCCATCAAAAACAGAACTTTCCAAGATAAAAGCTTAATATCAATGGAATGAAGGGGTTCAAACGGAACCCCTTGAAGAACTTTAAGAACCAAGTTTAAGCTCCACGGAGGAGCAACAGTCTTAAACACAGGCTTAATCCTAGCCAAAGCCTGACAAAAAGCCTGGACGTCTGGAACTTCTGCCAGACGTTTGTGTAAGAGAATAGACAGAGCAGAAATCTGTCCCTTTAACGAACTAGTAGATAAGCCCTTTTCTAAACCCTCTTGTAGAAAAGACAATATCCTAGGAATCCTAACCTTACTCCATGAGTAACTCTTGGATTCGCACCAATATAAATATTTACGCCATATCTTATGGTAAATTTTTCTGGTAACAGGCTTCCGTGCCTGTATTAAGGTATCAATAACTGACTCCGAGAAGCCACGCTTTGATAGGATCAAGCGTTCAATCTCCATGCAGTCAGCCTCAGAGAAATTAGATTTGGATGGTTCAAAGGACCTTGTATTAGAAGGTCCTGCCTCAGAGGTAGAGACCATGGTGGACAGGACGACATGTCCACTAGGTCTGCATACCAGGTCCTGCGTGGCCACGCAGGCGCTATCAGAATCACCGATGTTCTCTCCTGTTTGATCTTGGCAATCAGTCGAGGTAGCATCGGAAATGGTGGAAACACATAAGCCATGTTGAAGACCCAAGGGGCTGCCAGAGCATCTATCAGCGCCGCTCCCGGGTCCCTGGACCTGGATCCGTAACAAGGAAGCTTGGCGTTCTGGCGAGACGCCATGAGATCCAGTTCTGGTTTGCCCCAACGATGAATCAGTTGAGCGAAGACCTCCGGATGAAGTTCCCACTCCCCTGGATGAAAAGTCTGGCGACTTAGAAAGTCCGCCTCCCAGTTCTCCACGCCTGGGATGTAGATCGCTGACAGGTGGAAAGAGTGAGACTCTGCCCAGCGAATTATCTTTGAGACTTCCAACATTGCTAGGGAACTCCTAGTTCCCCCTTGATGGTTGATATAGGCCACAGTCGTGATGTTTTCCGACTGAAATCTGATGAACCTCAGTGTTGCTAACTGAGGCCAAGCTAGAAGAGCATTGAATATTGCTCTCAACTCCAGAATATTTATTGGGAGGAGTTTCTCCTCCTGAGTCCATAATCCCTGAGCCTTCAGGGAGTTCCAGACTGCGCCCCAACCTAGAAGGCTGGCATCTGTTGTTACAATTGTCCAATCTGGCCTGCGAAAGGTCATCCCCTTGGACAGATGGACCCGAGAAAGCCACCAGAGAAGAGAATCTCTGGTCTCTTGATCCAGATTTAGTAGAGGGGACAAATCTGAGTAATCCCCATTCCACTGACTTAGCATGCATAATTGCAGAGGTCTGAGATGCAGGCGCGCAAATGGTACTATGTCCATTGCCGCTACCATTAAGCCGATTACTTCCATGCACTGAGCTGACGGGCGTGGAATGGAATGAAGGACACGGCAAGCATTCAGAAGCTTTGATAACCTGGACTCCGTTAGGTAAATCTTCATCTCTATAGAATCTATAAGAGTCCCCAGAAAGGGAACTCTTGTGAGTGGTAATAGAGAACTCTTTTCCACGTTCACCTTCCACCCATGCGACCTCAGAAATGCCAGAACTATCTCTGTATGAGACTTGGCAATTTGAAAACTTGACGCTTGTATCAGAATGTTGTCTAGGTACGGAACCACCGCTATGCCTCGCGGTCTTAGCACCGCTAGAAGTGAGCCCAGAACCTTTGTAAAAATTCTCTGGGCCGTAGCTAACCCGAAGGGAAGAGCTACAAACTGGTAATGCCTGTCTAGAAAGGCAAATCTTAGGTACCGATAATGATCTTTGTGAATCGGTATATGAAGGTAGACATCCTTTAAGTCTACTGTGGTCATGTATTGACCCTCTTGGATCATGGGTAGGATGGTTCGAATAGTTTCCATTTTGAATGATGGCACTCTTAGGAATTTGTTTAAGATTTTTAGGTCCAAGATTGGTCTGAAGGTTCCCTCTTTCTTGGGAACCACAAACAGATTTGAGTAAAACCCTTGCCCTTGTTCCGTCCACGGAACTGGGTGGATCACCCCCATTACTAAGAGGTCTTGTACACAGCGTAGAAATGCCTCTTTCTTTATTTGGTTTGCTGATAACCTTGAAAGATGAAATCTCCCTTGTGGAGGAGAAGCTTTGAAGTCCAGAAGATATCCCTGAGATATGATCTCCAACGCCCAGGGATCCTGGACATCTCTTGCCCAAGCCTGGGCGAAGAGAGAAAGTCTGCCCCCCACTAGATCCGTTTCCGGATAGGGGGCCCTCTCTTCATGCTGTCTTAGGGGCAGAAGTAGGCTTTCTGGCCTGCTTGCCCTTGTTCCAGGGCTGGTTAGCTTTCCAGCCCTGTCTGTAACGAGCAACAGTTCCTTCCTGTTTTGGAGCGGAGGAAGTTGATGCTGCTCCTGCCTTGAAGTTACGAAAGGCACGAAAATTAGACTGTTTGGCCTTTGATTTGGCCCTGTCCTGAGGAAGAGTATGACCCTTACCTCCAGTAATGTCAGCAATAATTTCTTTCAAGCCAGGCCCGAATAAGGTCTGCCCCTTGAAAGGAATATTAAGCAATTTAGACTTAGAAGTCACGTCAGCTGACCAGGATTTAAGCCATAGCGCTCTGCGCGCCTGGATAGCGAATCCGGAGTTCTTAGCCGTTAGTTTGGTTAAATGTACAACGGCATCAGAAACAAATGCATTAGCTAGCTTAAGTGCTTTAAGCTTGTCCATAATCTCATCCAATGGAGCTGTGCGAATGGCCTCTTCCAGAGACTCAAACCAGAATGCCGCAGCAGCAGTGACAGGCGCAATGCATGCAAGGGGCTGTAAGATAAAACCTTGTTGAACAAACATTTTCTTAAGGTAACCTTCTAATTTTGTATCCATTGGATCCGAAATAGCCATCAAAAACAGAACTTTCCAAGATAAAAGCTTAATATCAATGGAATGAAGGGGTTCAAACGGAACCCCTTGAAGAACTTTAAGAACCAAGTTTAAGCTCCACGGAGGAGCAACAGTCTTAAACACAGGCTTAATCCTAGCCAAAGCCTGACAAAAAGCCTGGACGTCTGGAACTTCTGCCAGACGTTTGTGTAAGAGAATAGACAGAGCAGAAATCTGTCCCTTTAACGAACTAGTAGATAAGCCCTTTTCTAAACCCTCTTGTAGAAAAGACAATATCCTAGGAATCCTAACCTTACTCCATGAGTAACTCTTGGATTCGCACCAATATAAATATTTACGCCATATCTTATGGTAAATTTTTCTGGTAACAGGCTTCCGTGCCTGTATTAAGGTATCAATAACTGACTCCGAGAAGCCACGCTTTGATAGGATCAAGCGTTCAATCTCCATGCAGTCAGCCTCAGAGAAATTAGATTTGGATGGTTCAAAGGACCTTGTATTAGAAGGTCCTGCCTCAGAGGTAGAGACCATGGTGGACAGGACGACATGTCCACTAGGTCTGCATACCAGGTCCTGCGTGGCCACGCAGGCGCTATCAGAATCACCGATGTTCTCTCCTGTTTGATCTTGGCAATCAGTCGAGGTAGCATCGGAAATGGTGGAAACACATAAGCCATGTTGAAGACACAAGGGGCTGCCAGAGCATCTATCAGCGCCGCTCCCGGGTCCCTGGACCTGGATCCGTAACAAGGAAGCTTGGCGTTCTGGCGAGACGCCATGAGATCCAGTTCTGGTTTGCCCCAACGATGAATCAGTTGAGCGAAGACCTCCGGATGAAGTTCCCACTCCCCCGGATGAAAAGTCTGGCGACTTAGAAAGTCCGCCTCCCAGTTCTCCACGCCTGGGATGTAGATCGCTGACAGGTGGAAAGAGTGAGACTCTGCCCAGCGAATTATCTTTGAGACTTCCAACATTGCTAGGGAACTCCTAGTTCCCCCTTGATGGTTGATATAGGCCACAGTCGTGATGTTTTCCGACTGAAATCTGATGAACCTCAGTGTTGCTAACTGAGGCCAAGCTAGAAGAGCATTGAATATTGCTCTCAACTCCAGAATATTTATTGGGAGGAGTTTCTCCTCCTGAGTCCATAATCCCTGAGCCTTCAGGGAGTTCCAGACTGCGCCCCAACCTAGAAGGCTGGCATCTGTTTGGCCTTTGATTTGGCCCTGTCCTGAGGAAGAGTATGACCCTTACCTCCAGTAATGTCAGCAATAATTTCTTTCAAGCCAGGCCCGAATAAGGTCTGCCCCTTGAAAGGAATATTAAGCAATTTAGACTTAGAAGTCACGTCAGCTGACCAGGATTTAAGCCATAGCGCTCTGCGTGCCTGGATAGCGAATCCGGAGTTCTTAGCCGTTAGTTTGGTTAAATGTACAACGGCATCAGAAACAAATGCATTAGCTAGCTTAAGCACAACTATCCTCCACCGGGATAGTGGTACGTTTAGCTAAAGTAGAAACTGCTCCCTCCACCTTAGGGACCGTCTGCCATAAGTCTCGTGTGGTGGCGTCTATTGGAAACATTTTCCTAAATATCGGAGGAGGGGAAAAGGGCACACCGGGTCTATCCCACTCCTTGCTAATAATTTCTGTAAGCCTTTTAGGTATAGGAAAAACGTCAGTACACACCGGTACCGCAAAGTATCTATCCAGCCTACATATTTTCTCTGGAATTGCAACCGTGTTACAATCATTCAGAGCCGCTAATACCTCCCCTAGCAATACACGGAAGTTCTCAAGCTTAAATTTAAAATTAGAAATCTCTGAATCCGGTCTCCCTGGATCAGATCCATCACCCACAGAATGAAGCTCTCCGTCCTCATGTTCTGCAAATTGTGACGCAGTATCGGACATGGCTCTCACATCATCAGCGCGCTCTGTCCTTAACCCAGAGCTATCGCGCTTGCCTCTTAATTCTGGCAATTTAGATAATACCTCTGTCATAACAGCAGCCATGTCTTGCAAAGTGATTTGTATGGGCCTCTCTGATGTACTTGGCACCACAATATCACGCGCCACCTGACCTGGAGGCGAAGGTACTGACACGTGAGGAGAGTTAGTCGGCATAACTTCCCCCTCGTTGTCTGGTGATAATTTCTTTACAGATAAAAATTGACTTTTATTCAAAGTGACATCAATACATTTAGTACACATATTTCTATGGGGCTCCACATTGGCCTTCAAACATAGTGAACAAACAGATTCATCTGTGTCAGACATGTTTAAACAGACTAGCAATGAGACTAGCAAGCTTGGAAAATCCTTTCAAATAAGTTTACAAGCAATATAAAAAACGCTACTGCGCCTTTAAGAAGCACAAAAAATTGTCACAGTTGAAATAATGAACCAAATCAGTTATAGCAACCAAATTTTCACAGTAAATGTATTAAGTTAGCAAAGCATTGCACCCACTAGCAAATGGATGATTAACCCCTTAATACCCAAAACGGATAATCAATTTAACAATAAACGTTTTTATCACAGTCAAACACACTGTCACAGGTCTGCTGTGACTGATTACCTCCCTCAAAATGAATTTTGAAGACCCTTGAGCTCTCTAGAGACGTCCTGGATCAAGGAGGAAGAAGCAGGAAGACTGTAACTGAATTTTTACTGCGCAAAAAAAAGCGCTAAAATAGGCCCCTCCCACTCATATTACAACAGTGGGAAACCTCAGTTAACCGTTTCTATGCAGAAATAAACGACAGCCATGTGGAAAAAATCATGCCCCAAAAGATTTATCACCAAAGTACCTCACAAAAACGAATAACATGCCAGTAAACGTTTTAAACATACACTTTAAAAGTTAGGTAGTGTTATTAATAAGCCTGCTACCAGTCGCTTCTACTGCAGTTAAGGCTCATACATTACTTCAGTATTAACAGTATTTTCTTAGTCAAATTCCATTCCTTAGAAAATTACTTATTGTACATACATTCATCAGCCTGATACCAGTCGCTACTGCATTTAAGGCTGTACTTACATTACATCTGTATTAGCAGTATTTTCTTAGTCAATTCCATTCCTTAGAAAAATATTCTACTGCACATACCTCATCTGCAGAGGACCCCGCATGCTATTCCCTTTCTGAAGTTACCCCACTCCTCAGAATGTGCGAGAACAGCCAGTGGATCTTAGTTACTTCTGCTAAGATCATAGAAAACGCAGGCAGATTCTTCTTCTAAGTACTGCCTGAGAGAAAAAAACAGCACACTCCGGTGCCATTTAAAATAAACTTTTGATTGAAGAAATAATGAAGTATAAAAAACTCCATCACTCCTCTCACACCGTCCTACTATGTTAGTTGCAAGAGAATGACTTGATATGACATGTGAGGGGAGGAGCTATATAGCAGCTCTGCTTGGGTGATCCTCTTGCAACTTCCTGTTGGGAAGGGAATATATCCCATAAGTAATGGATGATCCGTGGACTGAATACACTTAACAAGAGAAAAATCCTTAATTTTAGAGCTAAATTATATGAAAACAGAATTTATGCTTACCTGATAAATTTCTTTCTTTTGCGATATACCAAGTCCACAGATTCATCCTAACTTGTGGGATATTGTCCTTCCTGACAGGAAGTAGCAAAGAGAGCACCACAGCAAAGCTGTCTATATAGCTCCCCCCTTAACTCCACCCCCCAGTCATTCGACCAAAGGCCAAGGAAGAAAAGGAGAAACTATAAGGTGCAGAGGTGACTGAAGTTTACATTAAAAAAAAAACTGCCTTGAATAGACAGGGCGGGCCGTGGACTCGGTACATCGCAAAAGAAAGAAATTTATCAGGTAAGCATAAATTCTGTTTTCTTTTGCAAGATGTACCGAGTCCACAGATTCATCCTTACTTGTGGGATACCAATACCAAAGCTTTAGGACACGGATGAAGGGAGGGACAAGACAGGAACCTAAACGGAAGGCACCACTGCTTGCAAAACCTTTCTCCCAAAAAGAGCCTCCGAAGAAGCAAAAGTATCAAATTTGTAAAATTTGGAAAAGGTATGAAGCGAAGACCAAGTCGCAGCCTTACAAATCTGTTCAACAGAAGCATCATTTTTAAAAGCCCATGTGGAATCCACCTCTTCTCTTTACTCTTGCTGCTTAGAGCCAGCAAAGAGAATGACTGGGGGGTGGAGTTAAGGGGGGAGCTATATAGACAGCTCTGCTGTGGTGCTCTCTTTGCTACTTCCTGTCAGGAAGGACAATATCCCACAAGTTAGGATGAATCCGTGGACTCGGTACATCTTGCAAAAGAAAAGGGGGTAAGATAGCAAATTTATTTCATTATGAATAACTAAACATTTTATATAAACATCTCAAGGTGTCTCCTTTAACTATTAGCCATCTCAACCTCCCAAGTCAAGATTCTTCTCTCCTATCAAGTGAGCAAATCCAATAACGCTGACAAAAAAAGGTGTATAAGAAACATAAAAAATGATCAATAGATATATACAAGAAAAAAAAGTTGGACTAACAACAATATAATTTTATGTTCTGATAATAAACTTCTTAAATGTAAATTCAATGTATTCCATCCCTCTCTGGCAGTCAACAAGTTAAAATCTAATACTATAAAACAATAGGATACAGGATTAATATAATACTATAAAGGTTTAATGCCACGCTGTTAATATTTACTCTCTGTTTTCAAGAGCTAAATAAAGTGATTCTTTACTCCACAGTGAGCCGTCATTAGGCTTTACTTCATAGGAAGAGAATGGCAGATTGATTAGAAGTTATGGCAGCTTTGAAGGGATTAATCTCAAATAAGAAATCTTAGGGATTTGCATGAATGAAATTATAGTGTGTAGTCTTAGAGAACAGTTAAACTGCTTGCATTTGGTTTCAAGTATATGGAGCACAAACAATTAAAACGTATTACAGTACAGGATTTCTTAAAACCCAAAAACATTAACACTAAAGGGGTACCAGTTAGGGTCATTTTAAACATAAGATCACAAAGCAGTAAGATATTAGAAAGTAAAAGCCACAACTGTGTTTTGCAAATACAGTTCTGAAAATCTCTAGGTCAAGGGTCAAGGATGTTCTCTTATGAGTTGGCTGCTGGATCAGTTTACTGAACTCCTTGTGCAAAACTGTGATATAGCCTAAAAGCCCCCCACTAGTAGAATATGCTTAGCATAATTCCAGCTCTTTGGTTTCCTAATATGCTAAAGATAACAGCTTACCATGTTTTTTTATCCATCACAAGATCCATTATCATCCGCCTGTAAATACTTAAAACAGCTTTGCAAGCTTCAACCTGTTCTTCTAAGAGCAACGGGACTTCAGAAGGCTCCAAGAGGAAAACATTTGCAGAGTTGGTTAAAAACACCTAGAGAGAAAATAAATTCATAATAAACAAACACATGGAAAAAGTATGCTTACATAAAGGGACATTTAGTTGCAAAATAAAATTATCTAAGATTTGTAGTTTTTGCTTTACTATCCCATTGCAAAAAATGGGGTGGATCACACTCTTGTTCTTTCTGCTTTCCACAGATAACTATTTCTAAATGCTGGCCAGTATTGTCTGTGTTTTTCCAGAGATCACAATCATAAAATGATTCTGCTGTTAATACCTACCTCAGGAAAAAAAAATATATAATTTATGCTTAGCTGACAAATTAATTTATTTAATGGTGGTGAGAGTCAATGAGTCATTACTCCTGGGAATTCCACTCCTGGCCACTAGGAGGAGGCAAAGATTCCCAAAACTCAAAAAGCCCTTAAAAACACTCCCACCTCACTGGTAAACTAGCCTGATGTATAGACAAGCAAAGAGAAGAAGTAAGAAAATGACAATAGCAAGAAAAAAAGGAACAGGTCGAAAACAAACGTGAAAAAAAGAAGGTGCACTTTAACTGACGTCAGAAAAAATACAATAAAAAGCTAGCAAAAAAATGGGCAGATCTTGAAGACTCTCACCACCTAAGAAAGAAATTAATCAGGAAAGCATAAAATATATTTTCTTTTATAAAGGTGGTGAGAGTCCACGAGCGATTACTCCTGGGAAACTAATACCCAAGCTGTGGAGTCCACAAGAAATGATTGATATATATATATATATATATATATATATATACATACATACATATAAACATACAGGTGGCCCTCGTTTTACAACGGTTCAATTTACACCGTTTCAGAATAACAACCTTTTTTTCCAGTCATGTGACTGCTATTGAAAAGCATTGAGAAGCAGTGCATTTATTAAAATAGTCAGTAGGTGGAGCTGTCCGCTTGTGTTGCAGCAAAGCCAAGCAAACTGAAATTAATCAGTTTAACCAGACCTGAGCTATAGAGCAGATTTCAAAGGAACAAGATCTTCCTGTCTATAAATCAGTCCAGTTTGGAATGCATAGAAAGAACTGTTTTCAGAAAAATGCAAGTGAAGTCTGTGTTGTGTGATTATTTTATTAGGTTTATAATGCTGTTTAGCAAATGCTTTTGTTCATTTAACCGAGTTTAATTATATATTCTGTGTTGTGTGATTATTTAATTACGTTTATAATACTGTTTAGCATTTAAAGTCTTCATTTCAAAGCTTTAAAAATAATGTATTAGGTGTTACTTATGACAATTTTGAGAGGGGCCTGGAACCTATCTCCCTCACTTCCCATTGACTTACATTATAAACTGGGTTTCAATTTACAACGGTTTCAATTTACAACCATTCCTTCTGGAACCTAACCCCGGCATAAACTGAGGGATATATATAGATATATATATATATATATATATATATATATATATATATATATATATATACACACACACAACACACAACACACAACACACACAACAAACAGAGAAAACCCAGCACACACTTACAAGCTCTCAGCTAAGATTTAAAAGCAAAAATGGAAAGGTTAGTTACCGCATCTGGCCAGGTACCTCGTCAAGGTCCTTTCCAATACCTGGGACCCTAAAACAGCCACACAATGCAAGCTTTCAAATCCAAACAAATTGGGAACAATGGAAGGGTGCACAGGCATATGTAATCACCCTAGACATATACAAAACACGGAAGGGAACTGCACTCTCATGCCGGACCGGGTACACATCCCATGACCCTGCAACATGCTCAGCCCTGGGTGCCACTGGCACTCACAGGAAGCTGTGCTGTACCCAGAGCCACAAGCAGTTAACCCCAGACAGGTCTGGGTGCAAGAACCATAGGGAAAATTACAAAACAAATTAATACAACACACAGAGAAAACCCAGCACTCACTTACAAGCTCTCAGCTAAGATTTAAACGCAAAAATGGAAAGGTTAGTTACCGCATCTGGCCAAATGTGAGAAGCCCAGGTACCTCGTCAAGGTCCTTTCCAATACCTGGGACCCAAAAACAGCCACATAATGCAAGCTTTCAAATCCAAACAAACTGGGAACAAGGCACCCAGGGCTGAGCATGTTGCAGGGTCATGGGATGTGTACCCGGTCCGGTATGAGAGTGCAGTTCCCTTCAGTGTTTTGTATATGTCTAGGGTGATTACACATGCCTGTGCACCCTTCCCTTGTTCCCAGTTTGTTTGGATTTGAAAGCTTGTCCGTACAAAAGTGACGAAAAGTATATCCTTTAGGCTTAGCCTTCTTATCCTGCGGTAGGAAAGCACGAATAGGCAGGGACAACAGCCTCAACTTAGATGTCATATCCGCAGACCAAGACTTTAGCCACAGAGCCCTGCGAACTAAAACGGAAAAACCTGACACCTTAGCGTTCAGACGAATAATTTGCATATTGGCATCACATTTGAAAGAATTGGCAATCTTCAGCACCTTAATCTTATCCTGTATCTCGTCGATGGAAGTCTCCCCCTCGACCATTTCACACAGGGATTCACACCAATATGTCGCAGCTCCGGCCACTGCCGGCTGAAAAACAAACCCTGTATGTTGAAACATTTTCCTTAACATGTTTTCCAACTTTTTATCCATGGGCTCTTTAAACGACGAACTATCCTCGAGGGGAATAGTTGTCCGCTTCACAAGCGTGGAGATAGCACCATCCACCTTAGGGACAGTACCCCACAGCTCAAGCTGAGAGTCCGGAACGAGGAACAGTTTCTTAAAGGAAGAAGGGGAAAAGGAAGAACCTAATCACTCCCATTTATTCTAAATAATATTTGCCATCTTAACAGGAACCGGGAACGCCTGAGGCACCACCCTGTCCTCATATACCTTATCAAGGTTAGGAATCACAGGTTCCTCTTGGAGTTTCAGTTCCGGAACTTCCAAGGTAGCAAGCACTTTTTTCAGCAAAAAGCGCAAATTTTCCATCCTAAAGTCAGGCTCCTCCGCAGCCGGAGGTTTAGATGACACGGACTCTGACCCAGAAGGGGCCTGCTCCGAAGAATCAGAGTGGGCCTCGTCATCGTATAATGCCTCAGATATTTCCAAAGGCGTAGACAACCCCTAGGCCAGGCCTCCATAATACGCCCTGCGCTTAGCAGAACGTGGTAAGACATGGATCACTTCCGATACCGCCGTTTGCAGTTGATCCACAAAATCTGATGGCCAACAAATCTCTCCCGCAGGAGTAATGGTTGGACCCTGGAACGCTGCATGTGCAATTGGAGATGGATGTAGGGAACGCACCTCACCGGAAGGGGAACCCTCAGAGGTGGACGGCTCAGTAGTACTAGACATCCATTTGCTTTTAGATGTCGTAACTTTATTAAGGCATGTAGAACATAGTTGAGCAGGCTGATCTTCCAGAACCTCCTAACAATAAACACAGGAATGAGACCTTGTTAAAAGAGGGAGAACCCTCTAATGCGTCAGAATCCTCCATAGCTTGCCTGTTATTAAGGACTAGATTAACTTAATAAATAGGCACCTTTATACCTCCAATGGCCGGGGCACTCACCACCTCCTATGACCCAGACTACAGAAACCCTTTCGTCTCCTGTGCTGCTGATCAACAGAGGAAGAGAGATCGCCACAACGGTCACATTGAATGCTCGGCAGGACCGCCCCTGCCTAAGGAGAAAAGGCGCCAAAAAGGGCCACGCCATACTCCTGTAAGTCACCTGAAAGTTCCACACATTGCCAGAGCCTCATCTCGCACATAACGCAGCAATGACACAATAAACAATATCATGTATAACCCCCCCACCCCGTTCAATAATCCACTTTCTGGGAATAATAACCCTCGATTCTTAAAAGATAAAAGGCGTCACACTGTGAACCTGTCTTCCGTGTTATCATTATGTAATAAAAAATGAAACTATCTTACCAGAATCTACGCCGTGGAACAGGAACACGGCCCTTCAAGTGTGACAGGTTAGCCTCACTCCTGACATGAACTTGAGTGTAAAAAGCAGGCAGCGAAACTCGTCAACGCTGATTACTTGTGGAGCTGTTAATATGAGTCGGGATGGTTTCGCAGAAAGACTCTCCCTGCATCTCGGGACTCTAACTTTCATACAAGTCCTTACTTTGAGACTGACAGGACTACAATTACTGTACATATATCTTTATGTGTACATGAGCAACAATGCTTATCATAAGCAGGATGGACAAATTTAACATTCAGGAACCCTGTCCAACCTACATAGCTGCAGTTATAGTGCAAGCCCAAAAATACTTAACTAGTGTTTCAGGCTCGCTCGGGCCCCAAAGCTGCGCCTGCAGCTTCATAAATAGGATTCATTGTGTTCCTAACTCGTTTGCCGGGTTAAACAAATAGTATGCATGCAGCATAAGTGTAAAAATAACCTGCTCTAACAAAACATAATTTATGTAAGAACTTACCTGATAAATTAATTTCTTTCATATTAGCAAGAGTCCATGAGCTAGTGACGTATGGGATATACATTCCTACCAGGAGGGGCAAAGTTTCCCAAACCTTAAAATGCCTATAAATACACCCCTCACCACACCCACAATTCAGTTTAACGAATAGCCAAGAAGTGGGGTGATAAGAAAGTGCGAAAGCATAAAAAATAAGGAATTGGAATAATTGTGCTTTATACAAAAATCATAACCACCACAAAAAAAGGGCGGGCCTCATGGACTCTTGCTAATATGAAAGAAATGAATTTATCAGGTAAGTTCTTACATAAATTATGTTTTCTTTCATGTAATTAGCAAGAGTCCATGAGCTAGTGACGTATGGGATAATGATTACCCAAGATGTGGATCTTTCCACACAAGAGTCACTAGAGAGGGAGGGATAAAATAAAGACAGCCAATTCCTGCTGAAAATAATCCACACCCAAAATAAAGTTTAATGAAAAACATAAGCAGAAGATTCAAACTGAAACCGCTGCCTGAAGTACTTTTCTACCAAAAACTGCTTCAGAAGAAGAAAATACATTAAAATGGTAGAATTTAGTAAAAGTATGCAAAGAGGACCAAGTTGCTGCTTTGCAAATCTGATCAATCGAAGCTTCATTCCTAAATGCCCAGGAAGTAGAAACTGACCTAGTAGAATGAGCAGTAATCCTCTGAGGCGGAGTTTTACCCGACTCAACATAGGCAAGATGAATTAAAGATTTCAACCAAGATGCCAGAGAAATGGCAGAAGCTTTCTGGCCTTTTCTAGAACCGGAAAAGATAACAAATAGACTAGAAGTCTTACGGAAAGACTTAGTAGCTTCAACATAATATTTCAAAGCTCTAACAACATCCAAAGAATGCAACGATTTCTCCTTAGAATTCTTAGGATTAGGACATAATGAAGGAACCACAATTTCTCTACTAATGTTGTTGGAATTCACAACTTTAGGTAAAAAATTCAAAAGAAGTTCGCAACACCGCCTTATCCTGATGAAAAATCAGAAAAGGAGACTCACAAGAAAGAGCAGATAATTCAGAAACTCTTCTGGCAGAAGAGATTGACAAAAGGAACAAAACTTTCCAAGAAAGTAATTTAATGTCCAATGAATGCATAGGTTCAAACGGAGGAGCTTGAAGAGCCCCCAGAACCAAATTCAAACTCCAAGGAGGAGAAATTGACTTAATGACAGGTTTTATATGAACCAAGGCTTGTACAAAACAATGAATATCAGGAAGAATAGCAATCTTTCTGTGAAAAAGAACAGAAAGAGCAGAGATTTGTCCTTTCAAGGAACTTGCGGACAAACCCTTATCTAAACCATCCTGAAGAAATTGTAAAATTCTCGGTATTCTAAAAGAATGCCAAGAAAAATGATGAGAAAGACACCAAGAAATATAAGTCTTCCAGACTCTATAATATATCTCTCTAGATACAGATTTACGAGCCTGTAACATAGTATTAATCACAGAGTCAGAGAAACCTCTTTGACCAAGAATCAAGCGTTCAATCTCCATACCTTTAAATTTAAGGATTTCAGATCCTGATGGAAAAAAGGACCTTGCGACAGAAGGTCTGGTCTTAACGGAAGAGTCCACGGTTGGCAAGAGGCCATCCGGACAAGATCCGCATACCAAAACCTGTGAGGCCATGCCGGAGCTACCAGCAGAACAAACGAGCATTCCTTCAGAATCTTGGAGATTACTCTTGGAAGAAGAACTAGAGGCGGAAAGATATAGGCAGGATGATACTTCCAAGGAAGTGATAATGCATCCACTGCCTCCGCCTGAGGATCCCGGGATCTGGACAGATACCTGGGAAGTTTCTTGTTTAGATGAGACGCCATCAGATCTATTTCTGGAAGTTCCCACATTTGAACAATCTGAAGAAATACCTCTGGGTGAAGAGACCATTCACCCGGATGCAACGTTTGGCGACTGAGATAATCCGCTTCCCAATTGTCTATACCTGGGATATGAACCGCAGAGATTAGACAGAAGCTGGATTCCGCCCAAACCAAAATTCGAGATACTTCTTTCATAGCCAGAGGACTGTGAGTCCCTCCTTGATGATTGATGTATGCCACAGTTGTGACATTGTCTGTCTGAAAACAAATGAACGATTCTCTCTTCAGAAGAGGCCAAAACTGAAGAGCTCTGAAAATTGCAAAATATTGATCGGTAATCTCACCTCCTGAGATTCCCAAACTCCTTGTGCCGTCAGAGATCCCCACACAGCTCTCCAACCTGTGAGACTTGCATCTGTTGAAATTACAATCCAGGTCGGAAGCACAAAAGAAGCCCCCTGAATTAAACGATGGTGATCTGTCCACCACGTTAGAGAGTGTCGTACAATCGGTTTTAAAGATATTAATTGAGATATCTTTGTGTAATCCTTGCACCATTGATTCAGCATACAGAGCTGAAGAGGTCGCATGTGAAAATGAGCAAAGGGGATCGCGTCCGATGCAGCAGTCATAAGACCTAGAATTTCCATGCATAAGGCTACCGAAGGGAATGATTGTGACTGAAGGTTTCGACAAGCTGAAATCAATTTTAGACGTCTCTTGTCTGTTAAAGACAGAGTCATGGACACTGAATCTATCTGGAAACCCAAAAAGGTTACCCTTGTCTGAGGAATCAATGAACTTTTTGGTAAATTGATCCTCCAACCATGATCTTGAAGAAACAACACAAGTGGATTCGTATGAGATTCTGCTAAATGTAAAGACTGAGCAAGTACCAAGATATCGTCCAAATAAGGAAATACCACAATACCCTGTTCTCTGATTACAGACAGAAGGGCACCGAGAACCTTTGAAAAAATTCTTGGAGCTGTAGCTAGGCCAAACGGCAGAGCCACAAACTGGTAATGCTTGTCCAGAAAAGAGAATCTCAGGAACTGATAATGATCTGGATGAATCGGAATATGCAGATATGCATCCTGTAAATCTATTGTGGACATATAATGCCCTTGCTGAACAAAAGGCAAGATAGTCCTTACGGTTACCATTTTGAACGTTGGTATCCTTACATAACGATTCAATATTTTTAGATCCAGAACTGGTCTGAAGGAATTCTCCTTCTTTGGTACAATGAAGAGATTTGAATAAAACCCCATCCCCTGTTCCGGAACTGGAACTGGCATAATTACTCCAGCCAACTCTAGATCTGAAACACAATTCAGAAATGCTTGAGCTTTCACTGGATTTACTGGGACACGGGAAAGAAAAAATCTCTTTGCAGGAGGTCTCATCTTGAAACCAATTTTGTACCCTTCTGAAACAATGTTCTGAATCAAAAGATTGTGAACAGAATTGATCCAAATTTCTTTGAAAAAACGTAACCTGCCCCCTACCAGCTGAGCTGGAATGAGGGCCGCACCTTCATGTGGACTTAGAAGCAGGCTTTGCCTTTCTAGAAGGCTTGGATTTATTCCAGACTGGAGATGGTTTCCAAACTGAAACTGCTCCTGAGGATGAAGGATCAGGCTTTTGTTCTTTGTTGAAACGAAAGGAACGAAAACGATTATTAGCCATATTTTTACCCTTAGATTTTTTATCCTGTGGTAAAAAAGTTCCTTTCCCACCAGTAACAGTTGAGATAATAGAATCCAACTGAGAACCAAATAATTTGTTACCCTGGAAAGAAATGGAAAGTAGAGTTGATTTAGAAGCCATATCAGCATTCCAAGTCTTAAGCCATAAAGCTCTTCTAGCTAAAATAGCTAGAGACATAAACCTGACATCAACTCTGATAATATCAAAAATGGCATCACAGATAAAATTATTAGCATGCTGAAGAAGAATAATAATATTATGAGAATCATGATCTGTTACTTGTTGCGCTAAAGTTTCCAACCAAAAAGTTGAAGCTGCAGCAACATCAGCCAATGATATAGCAGGTCTAAGAAGATTACCTGAACACAGATAAGCTTTTCTTAGAAAGGATTCAATTTTCCTATCTAAAGGATCCTTAAACGAAGTACCATCTGCCGTAGGAATAGTAGTACGTTTAGCAAGGGTAGAAATAGCCCCATCAACTTTAGGGATTTTGTCCCAAAATTCTAATCTGTCAGACGGCACAGGATATAATTGCTTAAAACGTTTAGAAGGAGTAAATGAATTACCCAATTTATCCCATTCTCTGGAAATTACTTCAGAAATAGCATTAGGAACAGGAAAAACTTCTGGAATAACCACAGGAGATTTAAATACCTTATCTAAACGTTTAGAATTAGTATCAAGAGGACCAGAATCCTCTATTTCTAAAGCAATTAGTACTTCTTTAAGTAAAGAACGAATAAATTCCATCTTGAATAAATATGAAGATTTATCAGCATCAATCTCTGAGACAGAATCCTCTGAACCAGAAGAGTCATCAGAATCAGAATGATGATGTTCATTTAAAAATTCATCTGTAGAGAGAGAAGTTTTAAAAGATTTTTTATGTTTACTAGAAGGAGAAATAACAGACATAGCCTTCTTGATGGATTCAGAAACAAAATCTCTTATGTTATCAGGAACATTCTGCACCTTAGATGTTGAAGGAACTGCAACAGGCAATGGTACATTACTAAAGGAAATATTATCTGCATTAACAAGTTTGTCATGACAATTAATACAAACAACAGCCGGAGGAATAGCTACCAAAAGTTTACAGCAGATACACTTAGCTTTGGTAGTTCCAGCACTAGACAGCGATTTTCCTGAAGTATCTTCTGACTCAGATGCAACGTGAGACATCTTGCAATATGTAAGAGAAAAAACAACATATAAAGCAAAATTGATCAAATTCCTTAAATGACAGTTTCAGGAATGGGAAAAAATGCCAGAGAACAAGCTTCTAGTAACCAGAAGCAAAGAAAAAATGAGACTGAAATAATGTGGAGACAAAAGCGACGCCCATATTTTTTAGCGCCAAATAAGACGCCCACATTATTTGGCGCCTAAATGCTTTTTGGCGCCAAAAATGACGCCACATCCGGAACGCCGACATTTTTGGCGCAAAAGGACGTCAAAAATGACGCAACAGAAAAGATTTTTTGCGCCAAAAAAGTCCGCGCCAAGAATGACGCAATAAAATGAAGCATTTTCAGCCCCCGCGAGCCTAACAGCCCACAGGGAAAAAAAGTCAAATTTTTTAAGGTAAGAAAAAAATGGATTGATTCAAATGCATTATCCCAAATATGAAACTGACTGTCTGAAAATAAGGAATGTTGAACATTCTGAGTCAAGGCAAATAAATGTTTGAATACATATATTTAGAACTTTATAAACAAAGTGCCCAACCATAGCTTAGAGTGTCACAGAAAATAAGATTTACTTACCCCAGGACACTCATCTACATGTTTGTAGAAAGCCAAACCAGTACTGAAACGAGAATCAGCAGAGGTAATGGTATATAAATAAGAGTATATCGTCGATCTGAAAAGGGAGGCAAGAGATGAATCTCTACGACTGATAACAGAGAACCTATGAAATAGACCCCGTAGAAGGAGATAACTGCATTCAAATAGGCAATACTCTCCTCACATCCCTCTGACATTCACTGCACGCTGAGAGGAAAACCGGGCTCCAACTTGCTGCGGAGCGCATATCAACGTAGAATCTAGCACAAACTTACTTCACCACCTCCATAGGAGGCAAAGTTTGTAAAACTGAATTGTGGGTGTGGTGAGGGGTGTATTTATAGGCATTTTAAGGTTTGGGAAACTTTGCCCCTCCTGGTAGGAATGTATATCCCATACGTCACTAGCTCATGGACTCTTGCTAATTACATGAAAGAAATTAGAGTTTGTTCTAGAATGACCATTTCATTTAATTAGACATGATAAATGTATTTTCAGCGTATACCTAGGATGGACAGAAATAGAAATGACAAGGGAGGGAAGTATGTCTCCTTATAGTTAGGTAAAATAGGCGTGGTACATTTCTGTCCGTGCCCCCTTGAAAGTGGAGTTCTGATCTGATTTAAGAGTACGCTGCTATTTCTGTACATAGTAGATAGATAGATATTACATGGAGATTAGAAAGGCTATATATACACATCTGTTTGTTTAAATACCTGTTTAATAAAGTATTACTGATTAACCTTGTATAGCTTCAGACACTCTTTTTAACACCATCTGTTTTTCATCCTACCCAAAATAAATCTTTAACTGCCTTAAAGGACCAGTCAACACAGTAGATTTGCATAATCAACAAATACAAGATAACAAGACAATGCAATAGAACTTAGTCTGAACTTCAAATGAGTAGTAGATTTTTTTCTGACAATTTTAAAAGTTATGTCTTTTTCTACTCCCCTGTACCATGTGACAGCGATCAGCCAATCACAAATGCATACACGTACCATGTGACAGCCATCAGCCATTCACAAATGATTACACACATTCTTGCACATGCTCAGTATGAGCTGGTGACTCAAAAAGTTTAAATATAAAAATACTGTGCACATTTTGTTAATGGAAGTAATTTGGAAAGTTGTTTAAAACAGCATGCTCCATCTAAAAAAATTAAAGTTTAATTTTGATTGAGTGTCCCTTTAACTCACTGCTGCAATCACAACCTGTGACTAGCTACTCCAAACCGCTTTCCAGAGCAAGGCCCTCCCCCTCATGCACTAGTTTTATTCAGTCTGTTATGTATTTGTATTGTATCACAAATCTTTGTCATTGTATACCCCTCTCTCTGTTCCCAGTGCTACAGAACTTTATGGCGCTATACAAATAAATGATAACAATAATATTTCTTTTGTGACAATTATATTTATCTGCATACATTTACCTATTTACTAACATACCAATGGGTGCAACATAAGACAAAACTGGTCCGCAGTGCCGTAGGGCAGACAAAAAAAGAAAAGGAATAGCCATAATTTCTGTTAGGCATCCTTTTAAGCGTTATGTTCCAGCAGTCATTCTATACCTCATTTTTTAAGGTTTTGTTTTGGCTGCTTAAACCATCGACTCGACAAAATGAAACACTTGTCAAAATGATGAATGATAAAGTAGTCCAGAGTCTGTGCATCGAGGTCACTGTGACTTTCATTAAAATATTTTAAAGTTTAAAATATACTTTTCCGCGTACACATCAGAAAATTTGGTATCTCCACAGAAGTTGCTCCAAGTGCAAATTATAGAGCACAATAATAAATCAGTTTTGTTATGCAACTAAATATTTCTTCACAACCTTAATCGTAATTATATAAAATATGCCCAGGGCACTTACAGCAAATTACATTACATTACAGGATATTTCAAAACTTCTCCTGAAAGTTAATTTGAAAATAAAACAATAAATACATAAATAAATAAAAAACACTTTCCTAATAACAAAGTAGTTTATTTTCCTAAACCACCTTCACAAAACTTTCAGATATCAAAGAGATATTAAGCTTAATGGTACATGAAGCCCGCATTTTTTTTTCTTTCATGATACAGCCACAGCATACTATTTTAAACATCTTTCCAATTTATGTCTATTATTTAATTTGCTTTGTCCTCGTTTTGCTTTCTTGAAAAGCATATCTAGATAGGCTCAGAAGCTGCTGATTGGTGGCTGCACATATATGTCTCATGATATTGGCTCACCCATGTACATTGCTGTTTCTTCATCAAAGGATACCAAGAGAATAAAGCTATTTTATAAAACTGTATTCACTATCCTAATCACAAAATGTCCCTTTAAAATTATATAATTGGGGGGGACTTCCAGGCAGCGGCCATGACAGGTCGTGAGATTTACAGCTGCTCCAGCTTTCCAGGCTTATCTGTATGATATGGAAAGGTGATAACTAAGCGCCAACTATATAACGCAACAGACCTCCAGCTCTAATAAATTGGCACCTAGTTGCCAAGGGTGGATTCAATGTTAAGATTGGATATCAGAGCGCCAAACAACGTAGGCAGGGCCTATGGGCAGATAGTCAAATACCAAAGGTAACAATAGGTTGATATAATATGATTTAATACATAAGATAAAAAGTTGGTATATTTAAAATTATACAACAATTAGTCATTGATCCATGTTACACTTTAAAATATATATTGAAACACTTGGAACAATTTAAAAATGCTTATAGAACAATTAATAACAACAACAAAAACTAACAAAAAAACATAATTTATGTAAGAACTTACCTGATAAATTCATTTCTTTCATATTAGCAAGAGTCCATGAGCTAGTGACGTATGGGATATACATTCCTACCAGGAGGGGCAAAGTTTCCCAAACCTCAAAATGCCTATAAATACACCCCTCACCACACCCACAAATCAGTTTAACGAATAGCCAAGAAGTGGGGTGATAAGAAAAAAGTGTGAAGCATAAATATAAGGAATTGGAATAAATGTGCTTATAAAAAAAAAGCATAACCACCACAAAAAAAGGGTGGGCCTCATGGACTCTTGCTAATATGAAAGAAATTAATTTATCACGTAAGTTCTTACATAAATTATGTTTTCTTTCATGTAATTAGCAAGAGTCCATGAGCTAGTGACGTATGGGATAATGACTACCCAAGATGTGGATCTTCCACGCAAGAGTCACTAGAGAGGGAGGGATAAAATAAAGACAGCCAATTCCGCTGAAAAAAATCCACACCCAAAAATAAAGTTTAAATCTTATAAAGAAAAAAACTGAAAATATAAACAGAAGATTCAAACTGAAACAGCTGCCTGAAGTACTTTTCTACCAAAGACAGCTTCAGAAGAAGAAAACACATCAAAATGGTAGAATTTAGTAAAAGTATGCAAAGAAGACCAAGTTGCTGCTTTGCAAATCTGATCAACCGAAGCTTCATTCCTAAACGCCCAGGAAGTAGAAACTGACCTAGTAGAATGAGCTGTAATCCTTTGAGGCAGAGTTTTACCCGACTCGACATAAGCATGATGAATTAAAGATTTCAACCAAGATGCCAAAGAAATGGCAGAGGCCTTCTGACCTTTCCTAGAACCGGAAAAGATAACAAATAGACTAGAAGACTTTCGGAAATTCTTAGTAGCTTCAACATAATATTTCAAAGCTCTAACTACATCCAAAGAATGCAATGATTTCTCCTTAGAATTCTTAGGATTAGGACATAATGAAGGAACCACAATTTCTCTACTAATGTTGTTGGAATTCACAACCTTAGGTAAAAATTTAAAAGAAGTTCGCAACACCGCCTTATCCTGGTGAAAAATCAGAAAAGGAGACTCACAAGAAAGAGCAGATAATTCAGAAACTCTTCTGGCAGAAGAGATGGCCAAAAGGAACAAAACTTTCCAAGAAAGTAATTTAATGTCCAATGAATGCATAGGTTCAAACGGAGGAGCTTGAAGAGCCCTCAGAACCAAATTCAAACTCCAAGGAGGAGAAATTGACTTAATGACAGGTTTTATACGAACCAAAGCTTGTACAAAACAATGAATATCAGGAAGATTAATAATCTTTCTGTGAAAAAGGACAGAAAGAGCAGAGATTTGTCCTTTCAAGGAACTTGCAGACAAACCTTTATCCAAACCATCCTGAAGAAACTGTAAAATTCTCAGAATTCTAAAAGAATGCCAGGAAAAATGATGAGAAAGACACCAAGAAATATAAGTCTTCCAGACTCTATAATATATCTCCCTAGATACAGATTTACGAGCCTGTAACATAGTATTAATCACAGAGTCAGAGAAACCTCTTTGACTAAGAATCAAGCGTTCAATCTCCATACCTTTAAATTTAAGGATTTGAGATCCTGATGGAAAAAAGGACCTTGCGACAGAAGGTCTGGCCTTAACGGAAGAGTCCACGGTTGGCAAGAGGCCATCCGGACAAGATCCGCATACCAAAACCTGTGAGGCCATGCTGGAGCTACCAGCAGAACAAACGAGCATTCCTTCAGAAACTTGGAGATTACTCTTGGAAGAAGAACTAGAGGCGGAAAGATATAGGCAGGATGATACTTCTAAGGAAGTGACAATGCATCCACTGCTATCGCTTGAGGATCCCTGGATCTAGACAGATACCTGGGAAGTTTCTTGTTTAGATGAGAGGCCATCAAATCTATTTCTGGAAGTCCCCACATTTGAACAATCTGAAGAAATACCTCTGGGTGAAGAGACCATTCGCCCGGATGTAACGTTTGGCGACTGAGATAATCCGCATCCCAATTGTCTATACCTGGGATATGAACCGCAGAAACTAGACAGGAGCTGGATTCTATGCATACAAAGAGAGAAGCGCTCTACCAGGAACGAACAACAGCTCATTGGCTTGTTCTATGGCGATTTACCACCCGGAAGCAGCCTCTTTTAGACCAGTGTGCTTTTCACAGAAGAAAACTTTCCTGAAGTATATCAGTCTGATCCCGCCAAGTAAGGTCAGTCCAGCCCCGAAATACCAGGCAATTCTCCTCTGAACAAGGAACATGACAACCCCAGACGATCGTTTCGGCCTCCTATGGGCCTCGTCAGTGAGGTGCAGCCACATTCCTCTAAGCACACTGGGCAAGGAGTCCACGTCTGGTTTCCCCCATCACCCATAGGGAGACTTCCCCAGGGTCATAATAATTTGCATACAAAGAGAGAAGCGCTCTACCAGGAACGAACAACAGCTCATTGGCTTGTTCTATGGCGATTTACCACCCGGAAGCAGCCTCTTTTAGACCAGTGTGCTTTTCACAGAAGAAAACTTTCCTGAAGTATATCAGTCTG
This sequence comes from Bombina bombina, assembly GCF_027579735.1. Classification (NCBI taxonomy): domain Eukaryota; kingdom Metazoa; phylum Chordata; class Amphibia; order Anura; family Bombinatoridae; genus Bombina; species Bombina bombina. The sequence goes on from NC_069502.1 coordinate 972,393,424, forward strand.
ATCCCGCCAAGTAAGGTCAGTCCAGCCCCGAAATACCAGGCAATTCTCCTCTGAACAAGGAACATGACAACCCCAGACGATCGTTTCGGCCTCCTATGGGCCTCGTCAGTGAGGTGCAGCCACATTCCTCTAAGCACACTGGGCAAGGAGTCCACGTCTGGTTTCCCCCATCACCCATAGGGAGACTTCCCCAGGGTCATAATAATTTGCATACAAAGAGAGAAGCGCTCTACCAGGAACGAACAACAGCTCATTGGCTTGTTCTATGGCGATTTACCACCCGGAAGCAGCCTCTTTTAGACCAGTGTGCTTTTCACAGAAGAAAACTTTCCTGAAGTATATCAGTCTGATCCCGCCAAGTAAGGTCAGTCCAGCCCCGAAATACCAGGCAATTCTCCTCTGAACAAGGAACATGACAACCCCAGACGATCGTTTCGGCCTCCTATGGGCCTCGTCAGTGAGGTGCAGCCACATTCCTCTAAGCACACTGGGCAAGGAGTCCACGTCTGGTTTCCCCCATCACCCATAGGGAGACTTCCCCAGGGTCATAATAATTTGCATACAAAGAGAGAAGCGCTCTACCAGGAACGAACAACAGCTCATTGGCTTGTTCTATGGCGATTTACCACCCGGAAGCAGCCTCTTTTAGACCAGTGTGCTTTTCACAGAAGAAAACTTTCCTGAAGTATATCAGTCTGATCCCGCCAAGTAAGGTCAGTCCAGCCCCGAAATACCAGGCAATTCTCCTCTGAACAAGGAACATGACAACCCCAGACGATCGTTTCGGCCTCCTATGGGCCTCGTCAGTGAGGTGCAGCCACATTCCTCTAAGCACACTGGGCAAGGAGTCCACGTCTGGTTTCCCCCATCACCCATAGGGAGACTTCCCCAGGGTCATAATAATTTGCATACAAAGAGAGAAGCGCTCTACCAGGAACGAACAACAGCTCATTGGCTTGTTCTATGGCGATTTACCACCCGGAAGCAGCCTCTTTTAGACCAGTGTGCTTTTCACAGAAGAAAACTTTCCTGAAGTATATCAGTCTGATCCCGCCAAGTAAGGTCAGTCCAGCCCCGAAATACCAGGCAATTCTCCTCTGAACAAGGAACATGACAACCCCAGACGATCGTTTCGGCCTCCTATGGGCCTCGTCAGTGAGGTGCAGCCACATTCCTCTAAGCACACTGGGCAAGGAGTCCACGTCTGGTTTCCCCCATCACCCATAGGGAGACTTCCCCAGGGTCATAATAATTTGCATACAAAGAGAGAAGCGCTCTACCAGGAACGAACAACAGCTCATTGGCTTGTTCTATGGCGATTTACCACCCGGAAGCAGCCTCTTTTAGACCAGTGTGCTTTTCACAGAAGAAAACTTTCCTGAAGTATATCAGTCTGATCCCGCCAAGTAAGGTCAGTCCAGCCCCGAAATACCAGGCAATTCTCCTCTGAACAAGGAACATGACAACCCCAGACGATCGTTTCGGCCTCCTATGGGCCTCGTCAGTGAGGTGCAGCCACATTCCTCTAAGCACACTGGGCAAGGAGTCCACGTCTGGTTTCCCCCATCACCCATAGGGAGACTTCCCCAGGGTCATAATAATTTGCATACAAAGAGAGAAGCGCTCTACCAGGAACGAACAACAGCTCATTGGCTTGTTCTATGGCGATTTACCACCCGGAAGCAGCCTCTTTTAGACCAGTGTGCTTTTCACAGAAGAAAACTTTCCTGAAGTATATCAGTCTGATCCCGCCAAGTAAGGTCAGTCCAGCCCCGAAATACCAGGCAATTCTCCTCTGAACAAGGAACATGACAACCCCAGACGATCGTTTCGGCCTCCTATGGGCCTCGTCAGTGAGGTGCAGCCACATTCCTCTAAGCACACTGGGCAAGGAGTCCACGTCTGGTTTCCCCCATCACCCATAGGGAGACTTCCCCAGGGTCATAATAATTTGCATACAAAGAGAGAAGCGCTCTACCAGGAACGAACAACAGCTCATTGGCTTGTTCTATGGCGATTTACCACCCGGAAGCAGCCTCTTTTAGACCAGTGTGCTTTTCACAGAAGAAAACTTTCCTGAAGTATATCAGTCTGATCCCGCCAAGTAAGGTCAGTCCAGCCCCGAAATACCAGGCAATTCTCCTCTGAACAAGGAACATGACAACCCCAGACGATCGTTTCGGCCTCCTATGGGCCTCGTCAGTGAGGTGCAGCCACATTCCTCTAAGCACACTGGGCAAGGAGTCCACGTCTGGTTTCCCCCATCACCCATAGGGAGACTTCCCCAGGGTCATAATAATTTGCATACAAAGAGAGAAGCGCTCTACCAGGAACGAACAACAGCTCATTGGCTTGTTCTATGGCGATTTACCACCCGGAAGCAGCCTCTTTTAGACCAGTGTGCTTTTCACAGAAGAAAACTTTCCTGAAGTATATCAGTCTGATCCCGCCAAGTAAGGTCAGTCCAGCCCCGAAATACCAGGCAATTCTCCTCTGAACAAGGAACATGACAACCCCAGACGATCGTTTCGGCCTCCTATGGGCCTCGTCAGTGAGGTGCAGCCACATTCCTCTAAGCACACTGGGCAAGGAGTCCACGTCTGGTTTCCCCCATCACCCATAGGGAGACTTCCCCAGGGTCATAATAATTTGCATACAAAGAGAGAAGCGCTCTACCAGGAACGAACAACAGCTCATTGGCTTGTTCTATGGCGATTTACCACCCGGAAGCAGCCTCTTTTAGACCAGTGTGCTTTTCACAGAAGAAAACTTTCCTGAAGTATATCAGTCTGATCCCGCCAAGTAAGGTCAGTCCAGCCCCGAAATACCAGGCAATTCTCCTCTGAACAAGGAACATGACAACCCCAGACGATCGTTTCGGCCTCCTATGGGCCTCGTCAGTGAGGTGCAGCCACATTCCTCTAAGCACACTGGGCAAGGAGTCCACGTCTGGACTCTACCCATACCAGAATTCGAGATACTTCTTTCATAGCCAGAGGACTGTGAGTCCCTCCTTGATGATTGATGTATGCCACAGTTGTGACATTGTCTGTCTGAAAACAAATGAACGATTCTCTCTTTAGAAGAGGCCAAGACTGAAGAGCTCTGAAAATTGCACGGAGTTCCAAAATATTGATCGGTAATCTCACCTCCTGAGATTCCCAAACCCCTTGTGCTGTCAGAGACCCCCACACAGCTCCCCAACCTGTAAGACTTGCATCTGTTGAAATTACAGTCCAGGTCGGAAGAACAAAAGAAGCCCCCTGAACTAAACCATGGTGATCTGTCCACCACGTCAGAGAGTGTCGTACAATCGGTTTTAAAGATATTAATTGAGATATCTTTGTCTAAACCCTGCACCACTGGTTCAGCATACAGAGCTGAAGAGGCCGCATGTGAAAACGAGCAAAGGGGATCGCGTCCGATGCAGCAGTCATAAGACCTAGAATTTCCATGCATAAGGCTACCGAAGGGAATGATTGTGACTGAAGGTTTCGACAAGCTGATATCAATTTTAGACGTCTCTTGTCTGTCAAAGATAGAGTCATGGACACTGAATCTATCTGGAAACCTAAAAAGGTTACCTGTGTCTGAGGAATCAATGAACTGATTGGTAAATTGATCCTCCAACCATGATCTTGAAGAAACAACACAAGTCGATTCGTATGAGATTCTGCTAAATGTGAAGACTGAGCAAGTACCAAGATATCGTCCAAATAAGGAAATACCACAATACCCTGTTCTCTGATTACAGACAGAAGGGCACCGAGAACCTTCGTAAAAATTCTTGGAGCTGTAGCTAGGCCAAACGGCAGAGCCACAAACTGGTAATGCTTGTCTAGGAAAGAGAATCTCAGAAACTGATAGTGATCTGGATGAATCGGAATATGAAGATATGCATCCTGTAAATCTATTGTAGACATATAATGCCCTTGCTGAACAAAAGGCAGGATAGTCCTTACAGTTACCATTTTGAATGTTGGTATCCTTACATAACGATTCAATATTTTTAGATCCAGAACTGGTCTGAAGGAATTCTCCTTCTTTGGTACAATGAAGAGATTTTAATAAAACCCCAGTCCCTGTTCCAGAACTGGAACTGGCATAATTACTCCAGCCAACTCTAGATCTGAAACACATTTCAGAAATGCTTGAGCCTTCGCTGGGTTTACTGGGACACGGGAAAGAAAAAATCTCTTTGCAGGAGGCCTTATCTTGAAGCCAATTCTGTACCCTTCTGAAACAATGTTCTGAATCCAAAGATTGTGAACGGAATTGATCCAAATTTCTTTGAAAAAACGTAATCTGCCCCCTACCAGCTGAGCTGGAATGAGGGCCGCACCTTCATGTGGACTTAGGAGCTGGCTTTGATTTTCTAAAAGGCTTGGATTTATTCCCGACTGGAGATGGTTTCCAAACTGATACCGCTCCTGAGGATGAAGGATCAGGTTTTTGTTCCTTGTTGTGACGAAAGGAACGAAAACGATTATTAGACCTAAATTTACCTTTAGATTTTTTATCCTGTGGTAAAAAAGTTCCTTTCCCTCCAGTAACAGTTGAGATAATAGAATCCAACTGAGAACCAAACAATTTATTACCCTGGAAAGAAAGGGAAAGCAGAGTAGACTTAGAAGACATATCAGCATTCCAAGTTTTAAGCCATAAAGCTCTTCTAGCTAAAATAGCTAGAGACATATACCTGACATCAACTCTAATGATATCAAAGATGGCAACACAAATAAAATTATTAGCATGTTGAAGAAGAATAATAATGCTATGAGAATTATGATCTGTTACTTGTTGCGCTAAAGCTTCTAACCAAAAAGTTGAAGCTGCAGCAAAATCCGCTAAAGATATAGCAGGTCTAAGAAGATTACCTGAACACAAGTAAGCTTTTCTTAGAAAGGATTAAATTTTCCTATCTAAAGGATCCTTAAAGGAAGTACCATCTGCCGTAGGAATAGTAGTACGCTTAGCAAGAGTAGGGACAGCCCCATCAACCTTAGGGATTTTGTCCCAAAACTCTAATCTGTCAGATGGCACAGGATATAATTGCTTAAAACGTTTAGAAGGAGTAAATGAATTACCCAAATTATTCCATTCCCTGGAAATTACTTCAGAAATAGCACCAGGGACAGGAAAAACTTCTGGAATAACTACAGGAGATTTAAAAACCTTATCTAAACGTTTAGATTTAGTATCAAGAGGACCAGAATCCTCAATTTCTAATGCAATTAGGACTTCTTTAAGTAAAGAACGAATAAATTCCATTTTGAATAAATATGAAGATTTATCAGCATCAACCTCTGAGACAGAATCCTCTGAACCAGAAGAACCATTATCAGAATCAGAATGATGATGTTCATTTAAAAATTCATCTGAAAAATGAGAAGTTTTAAAAGACTTTTTACGTTTACTAGAAGGAGGAATAACAGACATAGCCTTCTTAATGGATTTAGAAACAAAATCTCTTATGTTATCAGGAACACTCTGAGTATTAGATGTTGACGGAACAGCAACAGGTAATGTAACAGTACTAAAGGAAATATTATCTGCATTAACAAGTTTGTCATGACAAACAGTACAAACAACAGCTGGAGGAACAGATACCATAAGTTTACAGCAGATACACTTAGCTTTGGTAGCTCCAGCACCAGGCAGCGATTTTCCAGAAGTATCTTCTGACTCAGTTTCAACGTGGGACATCTTGCAATATGTAATAGAAAAAACAACATATAAAGCAAAATTGATCAAATTCCTTAAATGACAGTTTCAGGAATGGGAAAAAATGCCAGTGAACAAGCTTCTAGCAACCAGAAGCAATAAATAATGAGACTTAAATAATGAGGAGACAACAGTGACGCCCATATTTTTTTAGCGCCAAAAATGACGCCCACATTATTTGGCGCCTAAATGCTTTTGGCGCCAAAAATGACGCCACATCCGGAACACCGACACTTTTGGCGCAAAAGAACGTCAAAAATGATGCAACTTCCGGCGACACGTATGACGCCGGAAACAGAAAAAAAAATTTGCGCCAAATAAGTCCGCACCAAGAATGACGCAATAAAATGAAGCATTTTCAGCCCCCGCGAGCCTAACAGCCCACAGGGAAAAAGTCAAAATTTAAGGTAAGAAAAAAATTGATTTATTCATATGCATTATCCCAAATATGAAACTGACTGTCTCAAATAAGGAATGTTGAACATCCTGAGTCAAGGCAAATAAATGTTTGAATACATATATTTAGAACTTTATAAAAAAGTGCCCAACCATAGCTTAGTGTCACAGAAAATAAGACTTACTTACCCCAGGACACTCATCTACATGTTGTAGAAAGCCAAACCAGTACTGAAACGAAAATCAGCAGAGGTAATGGTATATAAATAAGAGTATATCGTCGATCTGAAAAGGGAGGTAAGAGATGAATCTCTACGACCGATAACAGAGAACCTATGAAATAGACCCCGTAGAAGGACATTCACTGCACGCTGAGAGGAAAACCGGGCTCCAACCTGCTGCGGAGCGCATATCAACGTAGAATCTAGCACAAACTTACTTCACCACCTCCATAGGAGGCAACGTTTGTAAAACTGATTTGTGGGTGTGGTGAGGGGTGAATTTATAGGCATTTTGAGGTTTGGGAAACTTTGCCCCTCCTGGTAGGAATGTATATCCCATACGTCACTAGCTCATGGACTCTTGCTAATTACATGAAAGAAATGTCTATCGCATAAAAATTAAATTCTAATATGTGAATGCTAGGAGCGCTTATGCACACTCTATTTATAAAAACAATGGGTTACAATGCACAGGTGGATAGATTCCAGGTTGCTTGAAACCGGTGGGTGTGAAATGTAAGTGGCTCCGAATTGGGGTTTTGCCTATGTGTTTATCCAAAATTATGTTAATCCTATCAGGTGGACAAAAAATGTTACAGGAATGTCTAGAACCTGAATTCAAAATATAAGACCTGAGGTTGTGCCTATGTGTTTATCCAAAAAGGGTGTAAATCCTAACAAGTGAAAAAATGTGAGAAAAATATTGCAGGGGTCTGTGAACCTTATTTTCAAAATAAACTATGAATTCAAAATAAAACGATATACAAGTGAATTTTTGACAAATCAACTAATGCATACATAAAGCATAAATAGAACCAAATAAAAACAACAGCACAACTTTAACGTGTGTTCAAATGTGTTTCTGCTTGCAAACTGTGATGTGATGTGAACAAATATCTATCTGGATTGAAATTGAACACAGGCTCTAAATTGATACCCTAAAATTCGAATCTAAAGGGCTCAGAGTTGCTGAGCTAGATATAAGGGACTTGCTCAAAGAGCCTCAAGATGTTAATTAAAAGAGACCATATAACAACAGTGGTTTAAAAAACGGATGATATAACATAAAATGCTTAAAAGTCCAAATAAATGTTCAAATTGGATAATAAGAATCTTGCTATAGTCTATCTCAATATGGATCCCAACTGCTGATTATGTAGAAATCTTCTTGGGCGGTAGTTAACAAATAATTCCAACTTGCAATGTTGTCCCTTACCTGCCAAAAAAGGAAAGGCAAACAATAGTGCAGATGGCTTCTTAATGTGATCACAATTAAAATACTCCTTACCAGTCAACCGGTTTCGGTCTTCACTGACCTTTCTCAAGACTGGGTTATATCATCCGTTTTTTTAAACCACTGTTGTTATATGGTCTCTTTTAATTAACATCTTGAGGCTCTTTGAGCAAGTCCCTTATATCCAGCTCAGCAACTCTGAGCCCTTTAGATTCGAATTTTAGGGTATCAATTTAGAGCCTGTGTTCAATTTCAATCCAATCACAAAGTTTTGCCACTATTTAGTGTTTATAATAGATATTTGTTCACATCACATCACAGTTTGCAAGCAGAAACACATTTGAACACACGTTAAAGTTGTGCTGCTGTTTTTATTTGGTTCTATTTATGCTTTATGTATGCATTAGTTGATTTGTCAAAAATTCACTTGTATATCGTTTTATTTTGAATTCATTGTTTATTTTGAAAATAAGGTTCACAGACCCCTGCAATTTTTTTCTTACATTTTTTCACTTGTTAGGATTTACACCCTTTTTGGATAAACACATAGGCACAACCTCAGGTCTTATATTTTGAATTCAGGTTCTAGACATTCCTGTAACATTTTTTGTCCACCTGTTAGGATTAACATAATTTTGGATAAACACAAAGGCAAAACCCCAATTCGGAGCCACTTACATTTCACACCCACCGGTTTCAAGCAACCTGGAATCTATCCACCTGTGCATTGTAACCCATTGTTTTTATAAATAGAGTGTGCATAAGCGCTCCTAGCATTCACATATTAGAATTTAATTTTTATGCAATAGACATTATTTGTTAGTTTTTTGTTGTTGTTATTAATTGTTCTACAAGCATTTTTAAATTGTTCCAAGTGTTTCAATATATATTTTAAAGTGTAACATGGATCCATGACTAATTGTTGTATAATTTTAAATGTACCAACTTTTTTATCTTATGTATTAAATCATATTATTTCAACCTATTGTTAGCTTTGGTATTTGACTATCTGCCCATAGACCCTGCCTACGTTGTTATCTGTATGATATCACCTACTTATGCTGCCATCTAAGCTAGTGACATACATATTATGAATCAGATGAAATTGCTATGAAATTTCATACCTAGATTCCCAAGATTTCTGCAAGATTAATCTTCCAGAGCTTACTGAGAGGTTGCGGCCTCTACTAAACCCCCCCCCCCCCCCCGACTAAGCACCTACGGTCCTCAGTTGTTGCGCAGTGCCAAAAGTGCGCTGCAAATCTTTAACTCAGATTCCTCCTATTTTAATTTACTCAATCCCCCTGTGGAGATGGTGGTCCTGATTCTGACAGAGATCAAGGCCCTACTTGACTCTTACCTGCTCCCATTTGCTGAGACCCGGCAGGACGCAACGGAGCTCCCCACGTGGGATGAAAATGGCGACAATACAGAAGTGAATTACAGGTGCGGCGGCACTACGGAGCCCAAGCGATTATATCTTGCACCAGGAAACAGAGATGTCTACATGGGGTCTGAACGCGGGGCCCAGAACAAGATAGGAGGGCCTTTGCAGTTTGCCTCTAGCGGCAATGGAGGAGAGAGAGTGCCGGTGGCCTGTTTCAGGATTTCCTGCAAGAGAGCTCCTAAGGTGGAGAACGAAGCCTGTGGAGATGTAGCCACACTAACCACCACCTCAGGAAATACAAGGAATATTCTCCACCAATGGCCTTCTACACTACTTACCTATCCATCGATCCATGTGAGCTCCATCGCTGTGCACCGCTTGCATGTGAATTGGACTGACCAGCTAGAGGTCGGTAGCACCCTCATAATGTCCTTATTGGCAACGGCACTATTCGATGCTCCCATTGAGCAAAATAACAAGGATCTGATCGCTGACCCACAATTTGTTGCCCTCGTCTCATGTCACTACATCCCTCTCTAAAAGTTTATCCCGGGCTGCGGCTGCAGCACACTCCCTGCACACATCCTTCTCGTGACTTAGACAGATACACTAGAAAAGTAACCCCTACGCATACAACACTCGAAGTACCCCTACAGCACACCCGCTCACATAGAGTTTTGATCACTTAATTGTCAATAGAACACTTCACCCCATGCATCAGAGTGCTATACCGCAGCACTACAACCTCAGCTGCCCATTACAAACTTACAGCAGCAAGACTAGCGGATCACACGCCTAGAATAGATCATTCCGACCACTTAATTGTTAACAGAACACTTTACCCCATACATCTGAGTACTCTACCATAGTTCTACAATCTCAGCTGCCCATTACATACTCACAGGAGCAAGTCCAGTGGACCACACACCTAGAATAGTTCATTAGCTGAACTCACTGCCTACACCAAGACACCATAGTCTCGACTCCTCAACTTACTCTGTAAGGTCTACACCGAGATACATACCCGAATATCTGTTATAGTATTGTTGTTTTAAATTGTTTGTTGTTCTGGTTGCTGTTTTATGTATTGCACTGTTGTTTTCTTATAAGTAAATTGAAAGTTCTCTACTGTCACTGTCATATAACTCCAATTGATACACCACCTTTTCACTAGACAGGCTATTAGGCCGTTATTCTATCCTCTTCCCTCCCGCCACTTTTAACATTCCACTGATAAACAGTGGCGCGATTGGCAACCCCCACTACCTAACCAGCTATTAACAGTTCATTACTTCATAGTTTCCAACAACCTCCCCCCCCCACAAACCCAAGCCCCCTTCTTCCCTCCACTTAAATGTGCTTCCCCTATTAGGGAAGACGATTAACGCGGTTTCTCTTGATCATACCGCAATATCTATTTGCCAATTTATCTGTACTAACATATATTTGTGGCTCAGTGGGTCCTTTGGCGACTAACTGACCACATAATGTGTGTACAGTTCAAAAAAATTAAAAAAAAAATAAACAAATAAACAAATAAAAATAAATAAACAATAATAAAAAGATAAAGAAAAAGAAGTACAGATTATTCAGTCTTGCGATGGATATTAATATTTGCATTATTTTCAAAAATTTAGACTGTTCTTTTGTCCATTTTCATATGTCAGTATTTTTACACTTTATTCTGTTCTAAAATGGAAAAAAAAAAAAAAAAAAAAAAAAGAGGTTAAGTTTATTTCTTATTTGATTGGATTATCCTGTGATGAAACAGAATAGACTTTATGTGTTTTTTATGTGCATAATGTGTTGTATTCATGCATATCTCGATGTATCACAGTTGTACTGTAATGTGAAGCTAACCTCAATAAAAAATTATTTAAAAAAAAAAAAAAAAAAGTTTATCCCGGGCTGGAGACCCTTTGTTTTATAGAGGCCTAAGAAAAATGCCACCATCTGAGGTACTCTTCCCCTGCATCTTTATTCCATGGGACCCGGGGAAGTTCCCTCTCTGTGCTATCATCCACAAGCTACCTTTGGGTAAGGACTCCGGAGGCTAATTTTTAACAACAGAGAACCCTATACCTGCTCATGCTTAATTGCATCACAAGTTTGTGGACTGTTCATAGACATTTAATGTTGATTACACCAGTTAGCTTGCAATTCCCCTATGCTCAGAATAAGAAACTGATATATTATGTTTTTTATGTTTATAATATTTAGACATGTTTTAAACAATAATACCCCTATGTGATATATAGGGGATATAATCAAACGATAGTATGTCATTGTGCTTGGATATATATGCTAATCTACCTTTTTAAAATAAGGATGCCATATTTTAGTTAAGCATTTGTTTACCCCTTCCTGTGTTTTAACAAAGTACTAGGGAGTTCATAGCCTATCATTTTAGCATCTCCTTTTTCCATTTAGTTATGGTCTGAACTTTTACACTTGGCCTATTATTAACAGCATCTATTTTAACATATAGGATCAAGTGGTTATATTTTTTTAAAATTATGTGTTGCAGGAAATGTATACGCTATGCATTTTCTATTTGTAGGTATATGTAGCCTCCATGCATTCTTACAGCTTCCTAGTTCAAACTAGTGTCAAGGTCACTCAATTGCTTAAACTGTGCCTCTAACCTACTACAAATAGAACCAGCATTAATGATCAAGTGCTTTACTGCCCTACTTATAGTATTTTCATGTGCCTAGCCTGCTGTTGGTGGCCAAAACAGTAGTTTGGCTAAAGTTTGTTTATGATAGTGAGGTATGTAACATTTGAGCGTCCCTGACGATACTGATTGGTTATACTACTTTTTCCGATAAGTCCAAGCTCATCATCCGCTCATCCACGCATGGTAGATTGATATCAGAGACATAATCCCTTAGACATTGCTGTGTATCTCCTCAAAATATCCATGACAATCAAATATATAGTATCCTTAACCGGTGACCATACATGGCATGTATAGCGGTAGTTGCCCCTACATTAAGTACAAAATATGCTCATACTGGTATGTTACTTGGCTAACTCTTAGAATCCAAATTACCTTTTTGTTTTTCTGTAATAGCTATTTGATATGGCTACTTAAACAATATAAATGTAAGTCATTATGTTTTATTTGAATTCCATATATATAACAACATCTTTCAAATTAGTATTAGAAAATGGAGCGCCCTGTCTATTTTTCCGTAACCCTTCCTCCCTTGTTCTACCAGTTAATATATCTCCACAGATTGGGTGACTTGAAAGGGCCAAATCCTTTAACTAGGGGGTTACTTTATATCTCTAACATGTAACGGAGGAATTCTACATACTTAACAACAACAAAAATAAAATAAATACATCATCTAGGACCCATGAGAGGTCTAATATTATTAAAGATTACCGGCTATAACTGTAAATATCATACATCAGTGTGAGGTCCAAGAGTGGCCCAAAGAGGTATCTTACAGGAAAACAGTGTATATACTACATTTATTAGTTGCCATTTGAGTATGCACTCTACAGCTATCCTGACTCATATTAGCTATATGCTTTGAATTTATTTTGATGTGTATTATTTGTATTTGATTTACTGGCACTTATCTTGTGTATGCCCTGTATTGAACTTTAATAAAAATTTATAATAATAAAAAAAAAATATATTATATAATTGATACAAAATAACACTATATAAAGAGAATTGTTAAAACAATAATAAAATGCCCTAGTTTGTTAAATTATGATTACACAAATGTGCCTAGGTCAGTGTGTGTTTAACCCCTGGAGAAATGGGCTAAACAAATAGCAATGCATTGTTGCTCCAGAATGAAAATATAAATTGTGTCAAACTTCTTAGTAATTATTAAAGGGACACTAAACCCCATTTTTTTCTTTCATGATTCAGATAGAGCATGCAATTTTAAGCACCTTTATAATTTGCTCTTATTATCAATTTTTCTTTATTCTCTTACTATCTTTATTTAAAAAGCAGGAATGTAAAGTTTAAGAGTAGGTCCATTTTTTATTCAGAACCTGGGTTATGCTTATGTAGCCACCAATAAGCAAGCCCTATCCAGGGTGCTGAACCTAAAATGGGTCGGCTCCTAAACTTTACAATCCTGCTTTTTAAATAAAGATATCAAAAGAATAAAGAAAAATTGAAAAACAGGAGAAAATTAGAACGTTGCTTAAAATTGCATATCATGAAAGGAAAAAACAGAATTTATGCTTACCTGATAAATTACTTTCTCCAACGGTGTGTCCGGTCCACGGCGTCATCCTTACTTGTGGGAATATCTCTTCCCCAACAAGAAATGGCAAAGAGTCCCAGCAAAGCTGGCCATATAGTCCCTCCTAGGCTCCGCCCACCCCAGTCATTCGACCGACGGACAGGAGGAAAAAATAGGAGAAACCATAGGGTGTCGTGGTGACTGTAGTTAGAGAAAATAATTCATCGGACCTGATTAGAAAACCAGGGCGGGCCGTGGACCGGACACACCGTTGGAGAAAGTAATTTATCAGGTAAGCATAAATTCTGTTTTCTCCAACATTGGTGTGTCCGGTCCACGGCGTCATCCTTACTTGTGGGAACCAATACCAAAGCTTTAGGACACGGATGAAGGGAGGGATCAAATCAGGTCACCTAAACGGAAGGCACCACGGCTTGCAAAACCTTTCTCCCAAAAATAGCCTCCGAAGAAGCAAAAGTATCAAATTTGTAAAATTTGGCAAAAGTGTGCAGTGAAGACCAAGTCGCTGCCTTACATATCTGATCAACAGAAGCCTCATTCTTGAAGGCCCATGTGGAAGCTACAGCTCTAGTGGAGTGAGCTGTGATTCTTTCAGGAGGCTGCCGTCCGGCAGTCTCATAAGCCAATCGGATGATGCTTTTAAGCCAAAAGGAAAGAGGTAGAAGTTGCTTTTTGACCTCTCCTTTTACCAGAATAGACGACAAACAGAGAAGAAGTTTGTCTGAACTCTTTTGTAGCTTCTAAGTAGAATTTTAGAGCACGGACTACATCTAAATTGTGTAGCAAACGTTCCTTCTTTGAAACTGGATTCGGACACAAAGAAGGTACAACTATCTCCTGATTAATATTTTTGTTGGAAACAACCTTTGGTAGAAAACCAGGCTTAGTACGCAGAACAACCTTATCTGAATGGAACACCAGATAGGATGGAGTACACTGTAGAGCAGATAACTCAGAAACTCTTCTAGCAGAAGAAATAGCAACCAAAAACAAAACTTTCCAAGATAACAACTTAATATCTATGGAATGTAAAGGTTCAAACGGAACCCCGTGAAGAACTGAAAGAACTAGATTTAAACTCCAGGGAGGAGTCAAAGGTCTGTAAACAGGCTTGATCCTAACCAAAGCCTGAACAAATGTTTGAACATCTGGCACAACTGCCAGTCGTTTGTGTAGTAGGACAGATAAAGCAGACATCTGTCCCTTTAGAGAACTCGCAGATAATCCTTTATCCAAACCTTCTTGTAGAAAGGAAAGAATCCTAGGAATCTTTATCTTATTCCATGGGAATCCCTTGGATTCACACCAGCAGATATAACTTTTCCATATTTTATGGTAAATCTTTCTAGTTACCGGTTTTCCGGCTTGAACCAGAGTATCTATCATGGAATCTGAAAACCCACGCTTTGATAGAATCAAGCGTTCAATCTCCAAGCCGTCAGCTGGAGGAGACCAGATTTGGATGTTCGAATGGACCCTGAACAAGAAGGTCCTGTCTCAAAGGTAGCTTCCATGGTGGAACCGATGACATATTCACCAGGTCTGCATACCAAGTCCTGCGTGGCCACGCAGGAGCTATCAAGATCACCGAGGCCCTCTCCTGTTTGATCCTGGCTACCAGCCTGGGAATGAGAGAAAACGGTGGAAACACATAAGCTAGGTTGAAGGTCCAAGGCGCTACTAGTGCATCCACTAGAGTCACCTTGGGATCCCTGGATCTGGACCCGTAGCAAGGAACCTTGAAGTTCTGACGAGACGCTATCAGATCCATATCTGGAATGCCCCATAGTTGCGACAACTGGGCAAAGATCTCCGGGTGGAGTTCCCACTCCCCCGGATGGAATGTCTGACGACTCAAATAATCCGCTTCCCAGTTTTCCACACCTGGAATGTGGATCGCAGATAGGTGGCAGGAGTGATTCTCCGCCCATTGTATTATTTTGGTCACTTCTTTCATCGCCAGGGAACTCCTTGTTCCCCCCTGATGATTGAGATACGCAACAGTCGTCATGTTGTCCGATTGGAATCTTATGAATCTGGCCTTTGCTAGCTGAGGCCAAGCCCTGAGAGCATTGAATATCGCTCTTAGTTCCAGAATGTTTATCGGGAGAAGAGACTCTTCCCGAGACCACAGTCCCTGAGCTTTCAGTGATTCCCAGACCGCGCCCCAGCCCACTAGGCTGGTGTCGGTCGTGACGATGACCCACTCTGGACTGCGGAAGCTCATTCCCTGGGATAGGTGATCCTGGGTTAGACACCAACGGAGTGAGTCTCTGGTCTTCTGATCTACTTGAATCACTGGAGACAAGTCTGTATAGTCCCCATTCCACTGTTTCAGCATGTACAGTTGTAATGGTCTTAGATGAATTCGCGCAAAAAGAACTATGTCCATTGCTGCAACCATCAATCCTACTACTTCCATGCACTGAGCTACGGAAGGACGAGGAATAGAATGAAGAACTTGACAAGCGTTTAGAAGTTTTGACTTTCTGACTTCTGTCAAGAAAATCCTCATTTCTAAGGAATCTATTATTGTTCCCAAGAAGGCAACTCTTGTCGACGGAGACAGGGAACTTTTTTCTTTGTTCACCTTCCATCCGTGAGATCTGAGAAAGGCCAGAACGATGTCTGAGTGAGCCTTTGCCTTTGAAAGAGACGACGCTTGTACTAGAATGTCGTCCAAGTACGGTACTACTGCAATGTCCCTTGGTCTTAGAACCGCTAGAAGGGATCCCAGTACCTTTGTGAAAATCCTTGGAGCAGTGGCTAACCCGAATGGGAGGGCCACAAACTGGTAATGTTTGTCCAGAAAGGCGAACCTTAGGAACTGATGATGTTCTTTGTGGATAGGGATATGTAGATACGCATCCTTTAGATCCACGGTAGTCATAAATTGACCTTCCTGAATTGTGGGTAGAATCGTTCGAATGGTTTCCATCTTGAACAATGGTACTCTGAGAAATTTGTTTAGGATCTTTAAATCCAGGATTGGTCTGAAAGTTCCCTCTTTTTTGGGAACTACAAACAGATTTGAGTAAAATCCCATTCCTTGTTCCGCCGTTGGAACTGGGTGTATCACTCCCATCTTTAACAGGTCTTCTACACAATGTAAGAATGCCTGTCTCTTTATTTGGTTTGAGGATAAGTGAGACATGTGGAACCTTCCCCTTGGGGGTAGTTCTTTGAATTCCAGAAGATAACCCTGAGAAACTATTTCTAGCGTCCAGGGATCCTGAACATCTCTTGCCCAAGCCTGAGCAAAGAGAGAGAGTCTGCCCCCCACTAGATCCGGTCCCGGATCGGGGGCTACTCCTTCATGCTGTTTTGTTAGCAGCGGCAGGCTTCTTGGCCTGCTTACCCTTGTTCCAGCCGTGCATCGTTTTCCAGGCTGGTTTGGTCGGTGAGGTATTACCCTCTTGCTTAGAGGATGCAGAATTAGAGCCCGGTCCGTTCCTGAAATTACGAAAGGAACGAAAATTAGACTTATTCTTTGCTTTGAAAGGCCTATCTTGTGGGAGGGCATGGCCCTTTCCCCCAGTGATGTCTGAGATAATCTCTTTCAATTCTGGCCCAAAGAGAGTTTTACCCTTGAAGGGGATATTAAGCAATTTTGTCTTGGATGATACATCCGCTGACCAAGACTTTAGCCAAAGCACTCTGCGCGCCACAATTGCAAACCCTGAATTTTTCGCCGCTAATCAAGCTATTTGCAAAGCGGCATCTAAAATAAAAGAGTTAGCCAACTTAAGTGCGTGAACTCCATAACCTCCTCATATGGAACAATTATCATCAGCGCCCTCCTGCTCTTCAGTGTTTAAAACAGAGCAATTGCGCTTTCTCTGATATGCAGGCATTTTGGATAAAATATTTGCTATGGAGTTATCCATTACAGCCGTCAATTGTTGCATGGTAATAAGCATTGGCGCGCTAGAAGTACTAGGGGCCTCCTGCGTGGGCAAAACTGGTGTAGACACAGAAGGGGATGATGTAGAACCATGTCTACTCCCTTCATCTGATGAATCATCTTGGGCAACTTCATTATCTGTGACAGTACTGTCCTTACTTGTTTTGGACGCTTTGGCACAATTATCACATAATTTAGAAGGGGGAGACACATTGACTTTCATACATATAGAACATAGTTTATCTGAAGGCACAGACATGTTAAACAGGCTTAAACTTGTCAGTAAAACACAAAAACCGTTTTAAAACAAAACCGTTACTGTCTCTTTAAATTTTAAACAGAGCACACTTTATTACTGAATATGTGAAAAAATATGAAGGAATTGTTCAAAATTTACCAAAATTTCACCACAGTGTCTTAAAGCATTAAAAGTATTGCATACCAATTTTCAGAGCTTTAACCCTTAAAATAACGAAAACGGAGCCGGTTACAGTTTTAACCCCTCTACAGTCCCAGCTACAGCCTTTGCTGTGACTCTACCAAGCCCAGAGGGGAATACGATACCAAATGACGCCTTCTAGGAACTTTTCCAACTATTTTCAGGTCCTCACACATGCATCTGCATGTCTTGCTCTCAAAAACAACTGCGCAATAATGGCGCGAAAATGAGGTTCAGCCTACAACTGGGAAGGCCCTTCCTGACTGGAAAAGGTGTCTAACATAGTGCCTGACGTTAAAAAACGTTCCCCAAGTTTATAAATGTGAAATACCAGCATAAACATGTATAAAATGCCCAAATAAAGCAATCGATTTTGCCCATAAAAGTGTCTACCAGTTTTATAGCCCATATTAAGCCCTTTATTCTGCTTGAGACTAAGAAAATGGCTTACCGGTCCCCATGAGGGGAAATCACAGCCTTCCAGCATTACACAGTCTTGTTAGAAATATGGCTAGTCATACCTTAAGCAGAAAAGTCTGCTAACTGTTTCCCCCAACTGAAGTTACTTCATCTCAACA
This sequence comes from Bombina bombina, assembly GCF_027579735.1. Classification (NCBI taxonomy): domain Eukaryota; kingdom Metazoa; phylum Chordata; class Amphibia; order Anura; family Bombinatoridae; genus Bombina; species Bombina bombina. The sequence continues at coordinate 972,411,548 of NC_069502.1, forward strand.
GTCCTATGTGGAAACAGCAAAGGATTTTAGTTACTGTCTGCTAAAATCATCTTCCTCTCACAAACAGAAATCTTCATCTCTTTCTGTTTCAGAGTAAATAGTACATACCAGCACTATTTTAAAATAACAAACTCTTGATAGTAGAATAAAAAACTACAACTAAACACCACATACTCTTAACCATCTCCGTGGAGATGTTGCCTGTGCAACAGCAAAGAGAATGACTGGGGTGGGCGGAGCCTAGGAGGGACTATATGGCCAGCTTTGCTGGGACTCTTTGCCATTTCCTGTTGGGGAAGAGATATTCCCACAAGTAAGGATGACGCCGTGGACCGGACACACCAATGTTGGAGAAATTTGGGTTTAGTATCCCTTTAAGGACAATGCAATCATAAAATGCTCTAATGAATTGGAGGATTTTCTTATTGCATTGACATGTACATTTAAATGTTAAACTACTCTGAACAAAAGAAAGTTCAGATTAAATCTGTGTATATGTATTTTAAAACAGGAAAAGCATGTTTGTGCACAAATCATTTTGCTCACTGGCTGATTATCACGGTTATAATAAGCAGAGGCACGTCGCCTCCTAATGAAAACCAACAGTAGTTTGTTCAGCACATGACCATACACCCTTCAAAAAATACAAAAACAAAATTTATGCTTACCTGATAAATTCCTTTCTCCTGTAGTGTAGTCAGTCCACGGGTCATCCATTACTTATGGGATTATAACTCCTCCCTAACAGCAAGAGGATCACCCAAGCAGAGCTGCTATATAGCTCCTCCCCTCTACGTCATACCCAGTCATTCGACCGAAACCAAACGAGAAAGGAGAAACTATAGGGTGCAGTGGTGACTGGAGTTTAATTTAAAATTTAGACCTGCCATAAAAAACAGGGCGGGCCGTGGACTGACTACACTACAGGAGAAAGGAATTTATCAGGTAAGCATAAATTTTGTTTTCTCCTGTTAAGTGTAGTCAGTCCACGGGTCATCCATTACTTATGGGATACCAATACCAAAGCTAAAAGTACACGGATGACGGGAGGGACAGGCAGGATCTTTACACGGAAGGAACCACTGCCTGAAGAACCTTTCTCCCAAAAACAGCCTCCGAAGAAGCAAAAGTGTCAAATTTGTAAAATTTTGAAAAAGTGTGAAGTGAAGACCAAGTTGCAGCCTTGCAAATCTGTTCAACAGAGGCCTCATTCTTAAAGGCCCAAGTGGAAGCCACAGCTCTAGTAGAATGAGCTGTAATTCTTTCAGGAGGCTGCTGTCCAGCAGTCTCATAGGCTAAACGTATTATGCTACGAAGCCAGAAAGAGAGAGAGGTAGCAGAAGCTTTTTGACCTCTCCTCTGTCCAGAATAAACGACAAACAGGGAAGAAGTTTGGCGAAAATCCTTAGTTGCCTGTAAATAAAATTTCAGGGCACAGACTACGTCCAGATTGTGCAGAAGTCGTTCCTTCTTTGAAGAAGGGTTAGGGCACAATGATGGAACAACAATCTCTTGATTGATATTCCTGTTAGTGACTACCTTAGGTAAGAACCCAGGTTTAGTACGCAGAACTAACTTGTCTGAATGAAAAATCAGATAAGGAGAATCACAATGTAAGGCCGATAACTCAGAGACTCTTCGAGCCGAGGAAATAGCCATTAAAAACAGAACTTTCCAAGATAACAGCTTGATATCAATGGAATGAAGGGGTTCAAATGGAACACCCTGTAAAACGTTAAGAACTAAGTTTAAGCTCCACGGCGGAGCAACAGTCTTAAACACAGGCTTAATCCTGGCCAAAGCCTGACAAAAAGCCTGAACGTCTGGAACTTCTGACAGACGTTTGTGTAAAAGGATGGACAGAGCTGAGATCTGTCCCTTTAAAGAACTAGCAGATAAACCCTTTTCTAAACCTTCTTGTAGAAAAGACAATATCCTAGGAATCCTAACCTTACTCCATGAGTAACTCTTGGATTCGCACCAATGCAAATATTTACGCCATATTTTAATGGTAAATTTTCCTGGTAACAGGTTTCCTCGCCTGTATTAAGGTATCAATTACTGACTCCGAAAAACCACGCTTTGATAAAATCAAGCGTTCAATCTCCATGATAGATTTTGATGTTTGAAAGGACCCTGAATCAGAAGGTCCTGTCTCAGAGGCAGAGACCAAGGTGGACAGGATGACATGTCCACTAGATCTGCATACCAGGTCCTGCGTGGCCACGCAGGCGCTATTAGAATCACCGATGCTCTCTCCTGTTTGATCCTGGCAATCAATCGAGGAAGCATCGGGAAGGGTGGAAACACATAAGCCATGTTGAAGGCCCAAGGTGCTGTCAGAGCATCTATCAGAACCGCTCCCGGGTCCCTGGACCTGGACCCGTAACAAGGAAGCTTGGCGTTCTGGCGAGACGCCATGAGATCCAGATCTGGTTTGCCCCAATGATGAAGCAGTTGGGCAAACACCTCCGGATGAAGTTCCCACTCCCCCGGATGAAAAGTCTGGCGACTTAGGAAATCCGCCTCCCAGTTCTCCACGCCTGGGATGTGGATCGCTGACAGGTGGCAAGAGTGAGACTCTGCCCAGCGAATTATCTTTGAGACTTCCATCATCGCTAGGGAACTCCTTGTCCCTCCCTGATGGTTGATGTAAGCCACAGTCGTGATGTTGTCCGACTGAAACCTGATGAACCTCAGAGTTGCTAACTGAGGCCAAGCCAGAAGGGCATTGAAAACTGCTCTTAATTCCAGAATGTTTATGGGAAGGAGACTCTCCTCCTGAGTCCATGATCCCTGAGTCTTCAGGGAATTCCAGACAGCGCCCCAACCTAACAGGCTGGCGTCTGTTGTTACAATCGTCCAATCTGGTCTGCTGAAGGGCATCCCCTTGGACAGATGTGGCCGAGAGAGCCACCATAGAAGAGAATTTCTGGTCTCTTGATCCAGATTCAGCATAGGGGACAAATCTGAGTAATCCCCATTCCACTGACTTAGCATGCACAATTGCAGTGGTCTGAGATGCAGGCGTGCAAAGGGTACTATGTCCATTGCCGCTACCATTAAGCCGATTACCTCCATGCATTGAGCCACTGACGGGTGTGGAATGGAATGAAGGACACGGCAAGCATTTAGGAGTTTTGTTAACCTGTCCTCTGTCAGGTAAATTTTCATTTCTACAGAATCTATAAGAGTCCCTAAGAAGGGAACACTTGTGAGTGGCAATAGAGAACTCTTTTCTTCGTTCACCTTCCACCCATGTGACCTTAGAAATGCCAGTACTAACTCTGTATGAGACTTGGCAGCTTGGAAACTTGACGCTTGTATCAGAATGTCGTCTAGGTACGGAGCTACCGATATTCCTCGCGGTCTTAGTACCGCCAGAAGAGAACCCAGAACCTTTGTAAAGATTCTTGGAGCAGTAGCTAACCCGAAGGGAAGAGCTACAAACTGGTAATGCCTGTCTAGGAAGGCAAACCTTAGGTACCGGTAATGATCTTTGTGAATCGGTATGTGAAGGTAGGCATCCTTTAAATCCACTGTGGTCATGTACTGACCCTTTTGGATCATGGGTAAGATTGTCCGAATAGTTTCCATTTTGAATGATGGAACTCTTAGGAATTTGTTTAGGATCTTTAAATCCAAGATTGGTCTGAAGGTTCCTTCTTTCTTGGGAACCACAAACAGATTTGAGTAAAACCCTTGTCCGTGTTCCGACCGCGGAAACGGGTGGATCACTCCCATTAGTAAAAGATCTTGTACACAGCATAGAAACGCCTCTTTCTTTATCTGGTTTGCTGACAACCTTGAAAGATGAAATCTCCCTTTTGGAGGAGAAGCTTTGAAGTCCAGAAGATATCCCTGAGATATGATCTCTAACGCCCAGGGATCCTGGACATCTCTTGCCCAAGCCTGGGCTAAGAGAGAAAGTCTGCCCCCCACTAGATCCGTTTCCGGATTGGGGGCCCTCACTTCATGCTGTCTTAGGGGCAGCAGCAGGTTTTCTGGCCTGCTTGCCCTTGTTCCAGGTCTGGTTAGGTTTCCAGCCCTGTCTGTAGCGAGCAACAGTTCCTTCCTGTTTTGGACCGGAGGAAGTTGATGCTGCTCCTGCCTTGAAGTTAGAAAATTAGACTGTCTAGCCCTTGGTTTGGCTCTGTCTTGAGGCAGGGCATGGCCCTTACCTCCAGTAATGTCAGCGATAATTTCCTTCAAACCGGGCCCGAATAATGTCTGCCCTTTGAAAGGTATGTTAAGCAATTTAGATTTAGAAGTCACATCGGCTGACCAGGATTTAAGCCACAGCGCTCTGCGCGCTTGAATGGCGAATCCGGAGTTCTTAGCCGTAAGTTTAGTTAAGTGTACTACGGCATCAGAAATAAATGAATTAGCTAGCTTAAGGACTCTAAACTTGTCTGTAATCTCATCCAACGTAGCTGAGCTAATGGTCTCTTCCAGAGACTCAAACCAGAATGCCGCCGCAGCCGTGACAGGCGCAATGCATGCAAGGGGTTGCAATATAAAACCTTGTTGAACAAACATTTTCTTAAGGTAACCCTCTAACTTTTTATCCATTGGATCTGAAAAAGCACAGCTATCCTCCACCGGGATAGTGGTGCGCTTAGCCAAAGTAGAAACTGCTCCCTCCACCTTAGGGACCGTCTGCCATAAGTCCCGTGTGGTGGCGTCTATTGGAAACATTTTCCTAAATATAGGAGGGGGTGAGAAAGGCACACCGGGTCTATCCCACTCCTTGTTAACAATTTCTGTAAACCTTTTAGGTATAGGAAAAACGTCAGTACACGTCGGTACCGCAAAATATTTATCCAGCCTACATATTTTCTCTGGGATTGCAACCGTGTTACAATCATTCAGAGACGCTAATACCTCCCCTAGTAACACACGGAGGTTCTCAAGCTTAAATTTAAAATTTGAAATGTCTGAATCCAGTTTATTTGGATCAGATCCGTCACCCACAAAATGAAGCTCTCCGTCTTCATGTTCTGCAAATTGTGACGCAGTATCAGACATGGCCCTATTATTATCAGCGCACTCTGTTCTCATCCCAGAGTGGTCGCGTTTACCCCTAAGTTCTGGCAATTTAGATAAAACTTAAGTCATAACATTAGCCATGTCTTGCAAAGTGATTTGTAAGGGCCGCCCTGATGTACTTGGCGCCACAATATCACGCACCTCCTGAGCGGGAGATGCAGGTACTGACACGTGAGGAGAGTTAGTCGGCATAACTTCCCCCTCGTTGTCTGGTGAAATATTCTTGACATGTATAGATTGGCTTTTACTTAAAGTAGCATCAATGCAATTAGTACACAAATTTCTATTGGGCTCCACATTGGCCTTTGAACATATTGCACAAAGAGATTCCTCTGTGTCAGACATGTTTAAACAAACTAGCAATTAGACTAGCAAGCCTGGAAAATACTTTTCAAATAAATTTACAAGCAATATAAAAAACGTTACTGTGCCTTTAAGAAGCACACAAAACTGTCACAGTTAAAATAACAATGAACCGGATTAGTTATAGTAACCAAATTTTCACAGTAAATGCATTAAGTTAGCAAAGGATTGCACCCACTAGCAAATGGATGATTAACCCCTTAATACCAAAAAACGGATAACAATTAAAAATATAAACGTTTTTATCACAGTCAAAGCACAGTCTCACAGGTCTGCTGTGAGTGATTACCTCCCTCAAAACTAGTTTTGGAGACCCCTGAGCTCAGTAGAGACGTCCTGGATCATGCAGGGAGAAAAAGGAAGACTGTGACTGACTTTCTACTGCGCAATAAAGCGCCAAAATAGGCCCCTCCCACTCATAATACAACAGTGGGGAAGCTCAGTAAACTGATTTTATTCATAAACAAACGACAGCCATGTGGAAAATAATGCCCATAAAATTTTTCACCAAGTACCTCAGAGAAAAAACGATTAACATGCCAGTAAACGTTTTAAATATAAAATTATGAAATGTTATTAAAAAGCCTGCTGCTAGTCACTTTCACTGCAGAATAGGCTATAAGTTATATGTACACAGTATTTTCTTAGTGAAGTGCCATTCCCCAGAAATACTTCAGTGTAAACAGACATACATATCAGCCTGATACCAGTTGCTACTACTGCATTTAAGGCTGCACTTACATTACATCGGTATTAGCAGTATTTTCTCAGTCAATTCCATTCCTTAGAAAATAATATACTGCAACATACCTCCTTGCAGGTGAACCCTGCCCGCTGTCCCCTGTTCTGAAGTTACCTCGCTCCTCAGAATGGCCGAGAACAGCAAATGGATCTTAGTTACGTCCGCTAAGATCATACACAAACTCAGGTAGATTCTTCTTCTGATGCTGCCTGAGAAAAAACAACACACTCCGGTGCTGTTTAAAATAACAAACTTTTGATTGAAGAAATAAAAACTAAGTTTAACAACCACAGTCCTCTCACACGTCCTATCTATTAGTTAGGTGCAAGAGAATGACTGGGTATGACGTAGAGGGGAGGAGCTATATAGCAGCTCTGCTTGGGTGATCCTCTTGCACTTCCTGTTAGGGAGGAGTTATAATCCCATAAGTAATGGATGACCCGTGGACTGACTACACTTAACAGGAGAAACCTATATTATATTTTAGAGACCTCTTTTAAAAGTAACTAAAAGAGAAAAATACTGTCCCTTTAAAAAAAACAAGAGCTGATGGAAAGATTATTGTTCTTACCTGCCTGTCACAGCCATTCTATCATAATATTAGCACAGCCTACAAACTGCAAGTTGCATTATGCAGTTTATAGGTTCAGATAATGCAGAAGTAACAGGTTAGAATCCTTCCATTCGATTTCGCCATATAAAAAACATCCATTTGTTGTAGAGATACAATCATGGATAGAACAAACATATTCTTTTAGATTGCTGGAGTTGTGTTACAAATGACCAGAAATGTTGTTGACAACTATTTTGCTACAAGATAATTAGATAATTGAGAGGCTATTAAGAGATACTTGGCTTAGATGATAAACAGCAGGTTACAAAAGATCAGCATCACAATCAGCCAAGGGGCCACAGATTCTGGTTTTTAAACTCGGGTGATGCCATGGTGGGTGGGCTAAGCACAAACTGACCTTCACCTTGAAATCCATCTGAAGAGAGCAGTTACAAGCTTTTATAAGAATATATTAACAAAATTATAAGCATGTTCTTTAGAAAACTAAATTCTGCTGTTTCTGCAAAATTACTAGCAGTTAGCATGATACCTGTTTGTACAATATAACTAAAGTATATGTGAGTGTGCTGCACAGTGAAGCTCTCGGGATACCTGGATATCAAGTGCATTTCTCAGAAGCCAAAGTATTAACCAGTTAACTGCCAAACCATGTCTAACCATGTGCTGAGCTGGTTTTTAGGTGCTGCTAACACTTCTAGTGAGAATCCCACATAAATTATATAGTGTATTTTATCCAGTAGACCCAGCAGATTCAAACTATACCATTTTCTTATGTATAGTTCATAAATGAAAAAAATATTTTTATTAAAATTTTAATAAACAAGGTTAACAATTGTTTTTTTTCTCTAAACGCTATTGTAAAAAGAAGAAGGGGTTGTTTTATATTAATAAGGGCCTTTCATCTGCACATAGGTGCCCCCATGAGTGAGCCTCTACTCCAATAACTGCACATTCATCCTCAATTAAGGGGTTAAACCAATCTTGTAACAATGGCCAAACAAGGATGTACTGGGAGAGAAAATGTAGAGGGTCGCCCTGTAACGTGAAACAGATCAGGCATAAAAACACACAGAGGGAAAAAATATAATCAATGTTGTTTTCTATTACATTATCTTAGTGTCATTTCAAGTACTAGTGAGGTCAATACCTAAAATACCTGTAAGGAGGCACAGGTGTGCGTGGGGGGGGCTTTACTTCAAATTGCTTCTTGTGAGATCAAATTCACTTGGAAAATGTGGTTTAAGTTTGCAAGAAAGAACAAATGGTACATAACAATATTGGAAATGTTAAGCTCCAAACAGGAACCAGAATCCTTTCTAAACGTCTTAAATAAAAACACCAATAAAACAAACAAAAAAAAAATCTTAGATCTTTATGTACAAAGGTCATTTGCCGACAAGAGAGATTTGGTAGAGATTTTGGTTTGTAAGTTAATAAGTTGAGTTTTTAGAGCTCATCGATAATGTAATGTTTGTTCTACTTGAGTGCTGCAAAACCTAAAGATGCAGAGACTACTACATGTAATCAGCAAAAGGTTCTGTAGAAACTCAAACCACACTTTGCAATGCCTGGCCTTCCTCATATGCATAATGTTCATCATAGGAGAATTGTAACTTACCTGTAATGTTGCTTGATCTCCAGCTTTCACGTCCATATTCTCGTCTTCACACACACAGCCCCGGCTTACTGCACTAGTGAAGGAATAGGTCCTACCCCAACTTGATGAGCGTTTGTGACCCGATGGTTCAGACGATATCTAACAAATGGCAGAATAAAGTCTTCTGCTTTAATCAGTCATTTTAGAAATATCAACTAAGCACCTATCACAATAAACACCAAATCACTGTAATTCATATGACAAAAATATAAAGTTCACTGAAATGTTTTACAAGGCACTCTAATCTCCATGAGAATGAGAATTTCCTCTGACTGAAGAAGTAACCATATCTGAACAAAATTATCTCCCCCAGCTTTTTAAAATTGACTTAAAAAACAAGGATGGTTTAGGTTTTTTTTATACATGCTTTTTAGCTAACAGTCCCTCATTTAACGACAGATGATATATAAATGTTATATTTGCAGAATATTTTCAAGCAGATGATCTAGAAAATCAAGTCATTTAAAAAAAAATAAAAAAAATAAAGATTTATTGTAATTTTTTTTTTTTTTAGACTTCAAAAACACACAAATATACAAAAATTTAAAGGGCAAAGAAACCCATTTATTTATTTCATGATTCAGATACAGCATGCCATTTTAAAATGCTTTCTAATTTACTTCTATTATCAATTTCGCTTCATTCTTTTGATTTTCTTTATGGATAGAACAGCAATGCACTCTTGGGAGCTAGCTGAACACATCAGTAGGCCAGTAACATGAGGCATTTATGTGCAGCCACCAATCAGCAGCTAGCTCCCAATAGTGCACTGTTGCTCCTGAGCCTACCTAGCTATGCTTTTCAACTAAGGATACCAAGAGAAGTAAGCAAATTAGAAAATTAATGCCACGCCCTCTGAATCCATACCACCTATTAATAATATTCCAGAAAGGGTTAATCTGTGCCTCAAAAATGGACTCATTTGTCATCAGGCAGGTAAATCATACAAATCTGGTTTGTTACAGAAACTGACAAACTAAACTTAAGAAACAATTGTGTTAGGTATAGCCTTATAAAAAATGTATTAAAACCATACTGAAGAGGACTACCCTATGGGCCAGATTACAAGTGGCACAAATACTGTGAGCAAAAAACGCTAAATAGCGTGTGATTACAAGTTGAAAGCAAAATGTTTGTTTGCGCGAGCGAAAGCCGACACATGCCAACTGTTGGACTTCGGATATTGTGACCATGCTAGTTTCTTCTCCCCAGAGACTTCAATGAAGAGCGCATATTTAAAAAAAATATCAAAAAACAAAAAATATAAAAAAAAAACAAAAAACAAAAACAAAAAACATTGCTCACATGCTAACCCGACTGAGTTTAACTAAGTGTGCTATACCGGACACAAATGAACATTTTACATTCCAATGATCTTCACATAAAAGAAAATGTTATATATATATATGTATGTATGTGTATATATATATATATATATATATATATATCCAAAAAAAGAGAGCACTCACCAGGACTTATACTTTAAAGCATTCACAGCTTTATTTTAACAAAGTGACGTTTCGAGGATTTTAACCTCGTCCTCAGACTTTACAACAGTGTACATACCTCAATTCTTTTAAACCCTCCACCGACTATCACCGCGATACCGGAAGTCACCCGGCGTCCTGTGCGCAAGACTGCGCATGTCAGAGCGTCGGCATGGCAACCGGCCGCGGTGTACACTAAAAACAAAAATGTGAATACAAATGGTTACAATACAGAGCTGTTCAATTGTTACAATATTCTCAATGCACTTAACATTCTAACAATATCCTTTATAAGAGCTAGATAGTTACAACACTTAACATCCCTACGATGCGTGTAGATTACTGTGTCAAATTTACCTAACTATTTCAAAAACTGGGAATTGGTATAGGCATCGGACGCACATCAGGAGAGGGGGTGGTAAGGGGAAGACCACCCAGAGCCAAACGCAGAATGTAATGAATGATATAGTAATCAACCTTAGCTCATACCAGTTGTCAGCATTGGAGATCAAGATACTAAACAAAGGCTTGTCATTTATCCCAACAGCTTTCTACAAACCCTTTGACATGTACATAGATATGCAAAAGTTTGAACGGAACTTAAGATTGAAGGAGCATTTTGGCATGGGACTTGGGGATACTACTGCGGAAACTGCTAACATTCACAAATTAAAACCTAAAAGCACCTATGATTGTTCAAGTACAAATCCTAGTATTAAAACATACAGTAGACTACTATTGGATGACACAGATAAAATGTGTACATCGGTCAAACCGGTTTGCAGAAACAACTTAACCAAAGAAGAAAAGAGGACACTGGATAACTTGAGCACAAATAAAGATCTAATTTTTAGGGAGGCCGATAAGGGAGGCGCATTGGTCATAATGGACTATTCTTACTACCAGCAAGAGATACTTTCTCAGCTGACTGATACGGCTACATACAAACAACTGACCTACAACCCTACCATATTGTTCAAGAAACAGATAGATGAAGTTTTGGATCGAGCATTTAGGAATGGATGGTTGACGAAACAAGAAAGGAACTTTATGGAAGTAAAGTTCCCAAGGGTTCCGGCTTTCTATACACTGCCGAAGATCCATAAGCACCCAAATCGCCCACCGGGCAGACCTATCGTGTCCTCCATAGGATCCCTCTTACAACCGTTAGCAGTATTTCTGGATAGTATACTCCAACCATGTGTCCGCAATGTGCCTTCGTTTCTGTTGGACTCGATTAGTCTGATTAAAGAGATCAAATCATTTCCAACAATCAAGCAACCCACCATATTGGCAACATTGGATGTGGTTAGTCTTTATACTTCCATACCACACGAACAGGGGATGATGGCAGTTCGCAAACAATTGAACCGATACCCATACGTGGGACCACCAGTAGAGTTAATCCTGGAATTATTGGATCTTTGCCTCAGCAGAAACTACTTCAAGTTCGAGAAATCGTTCTTTTTGCAACTACAAGGGACGGCGATGGGGTCCAATATGGCCCCATCGTACGCCAATTTATTTATGGCAGAATTTGAAGAACGAGACACGGATCTATTTCTACACCAACACATTAAATATTTCAAACGCTACATAGATGATTTGATCATTCTATGGTCAGGTACGGAGGAAGAATTAGATGATTGGCATAGGATATTAAACACCATCAATCCAAAGCTACAGTTTAAGATGACCAAAAGTTCTACATCAGTAGATTTCCTCGACCTGCGAATATCTATGGAAGACGGTGTGTTGGGCACAACCTTGTACAAAAAGGAGACAGATAGGAACTCATTGTTGGAGGCTACTAGCTGTCATCCTCCATCACTTAAGAAGGCTTTACCTATCTCTCAATTTAAGCGGGTTATGCGAAATAACAGCAAACAGAGTAATGCCCAACAACAGCTGATAGAGATGAAAGCACGATTCTTACAGAGGGGCTATCAAGAGAAACAGATTAACCAACATGGATCAGGATACAGCTTTAAGAACTGTGCCAAAAGGGGATAAAGAGAGAAGGATGATACTTACGACCACTTACACCTCAGACAAGCAGAACCTACAAAAATTGGTAAAAAAGAACTGGAATATCGTGGAAAGTGATAAAAATCTGCCATTTAGGGGTTCTAGATACCCACAAGTAGGCTTCAGAAGATCACGTTCTCTACGGGACATTCTGGTGAAGGTTGACCCTGTACTGTGCTACGAAAAATCTAACTGGCTACAGACTAAAAAACCTGGATGTTATAAGTGTGCGGGATGCACTACATGTAGTGGTTTGTCTAATGCAAAATTCTTTGTTCATCCAACCACCAATCGCAGATACACGATCCGACATAGAGTAACCTGCACGACGACACATATAGTATATTTATTACACTGTCCGTGTGGGTTATTCTATGTCGGGAAGACTATCGACGACTTGCGCACCCGTATGGCCAATCATCGTGCAGCCATTCGACTGGCTATAAAAAACAAGGGGTCAGACCAACCCGTGGCACGACATTTTGCGCTGACTGGCCATACGGTTGCTGACCTGAGATATGTGATCATAGATCACATTCCACCCCCAACTAGAGGGGGTGATAGAGATAGACTCCTGTTGCGGTGCGAGTCCAGGTGGATCTTCAATCTGGGCACTTTGGTGCCCGGAGGGTTGAATACCAACCTGGACTGGCACTGTTATTTGTGATACCATAAGTCTAGGGAGTATTATCCTGAAGTTAGCAATAATTTGTATTATGATAGCCAGTATAGCCACATGTGGTGGTAGGTTTAATACAAAATCATGTCTATACCAATTCCCAGTTTTTGAAATAGTTAGGTAAATTTGACACAGTAATCTACACGCATCGTAGGGATGTTAAGTGTTGTAACTATCTAGCTCTTATAAAGGATATTGTTAGAATGTTAAGTGCATTGAGAATATTGTAACAATTGAACAGCTCTGTATTGTAACCATTTGTATTCACATTTTTGTTTTTAGTGTACACCGCGGCCGGTTGCCATGCCGACGCTCTGACATGCGCAGTCTTGCGCACAGGACGCCGGGTGACTTCCGGTATCGCGGTGATAGTCGGTGGAGGGTTTAAAAGAATTGAGGTATGTACACTGTTGTAAAGTCTGAGGACGAGGTTAAAATCCTTGAAACGTCACTTTGTTAAAATAAAGCTGTGAATGCTTTAAAGTATAAGTCCTGGTGAGTGCTCTCTTTTTTTGGATATTTGTGAAGGCACACTGCGGCATTGGATGCACCCTGGGCAGTTGAACAGCGGAGTGAGTGCAGAGTTCATTTGGGATTTTATATATATATATATATATATATATATATATATATATATATATATATATATACACACACACACACACACACACGTAGAAGAAAGCGCACTCCAAGGGATCCTTAACCAGGCACTTTATTAAGTGAACGTTTTCGGACAAATATAGTCCGTCCTCAGACCAAAAACACTTTTTTGCGCTAACCTCACCAGCAAAAATGTAGTTTGCGCTCGTGCCATCGAGTTTACTTTTATATGAGCGCAGGTTGCGCGCTACCTGTAATCTAGCCCTATATAGGCAATTAATGAGGTAACGTATTAATAATTATGAATCCTATGAAATTGTTTATACCACAACTGGAATAAATCTGGGTAGAATCAATATAAAAAAGAAGAGTGATACCCTAATGATATATTATTTACAATTACTTCCCTATGCATTTAAATGAAATTATAAAACATTTAGATGTATATGAGGGAATTTTAAATTTTCTTTAATTATATTTAATAAAACTTTATACACTATACAATATAACTTTATACAAAAAAACAGTGTTGTTAAAGAAGGTTTATTTAAATACAATGTTAAATAAGTGAAATGTTTGAGCATTGAATTAGCAGGAACAAATGTAGAAATGTAGTAATTATCATCATAGCTTGGTACATCATATTATGGTAATAAATGTATCCTCCTGGAAATATAAGATATCATCAACAATAAGAACAAATATAATAAAGTTTAACACTTTACCCAGAGTTTTATATTTAATACAGCCATTACAGTTAACATTACCTAAAAAAATACAAAATATAATACACATATCTGGAGCAATTAGAATCCCAAGTTTGCAGTTGTTTTATAGGGGATATAAAAATTGTTCACATCTAAAAAACTAAATTTATGGTTATCAGATAAATAAAAAAAATTCATGGTGGTGAGAGTCCACGAGCCATTGCCCCTGGCGATTCAACTCCTGACCACTAGGAGGAGTCAAAGATTCCCAAAGCTATAAGAGTACTTAATACCTCCAATGTCTATGGCATTCTAGTCTAATGTATAGCAAAGAAAGGAGAAGTAGAAAGTTTAGAAAGTTAAGAAAAGACAAAGCAGGGGGAAAAAGAGGTGCAAACAAACTGCGGCCAGAAAAAATGAATTATTAAATGAACAAATGAATTATTAAATGAGCAAATTAAATTGGGCGGGTCTTGTGGACTCTCACCACCATGAAAAACTAATTTATCCAACTATAAATTATGTTTTCTTTCATAAGGTGATGAGAGTCCACAAGCCATTACTCCTGGAAACAAATATCCAAGTTGTTGAGTCCACAAGTAATTGGACGGGGATAAAAACATTTTTAAGGCAGGCACCTTAATTCCAGACATTGATGCTAGTGATGCACCGAAATGGAAATTCTGGACCGAAACCGAATCCGAAAATCCGGGATGCACTTGGCCGAAAACCGAAACCGATACCGAAAATGTATTTTTTCAAATTATTTTCAAATTAATTTTTTTTAGTGTTTTTTTTTTTTGCATAATTAGAGCCAAGAAAAAAAAAAGCAGGTAAAAAAAGAATACAATTTTCGGCCAAAATGTTTCTGTGACCAAAATTTTGGTGCATCCCTACTTAAAACAATTATAAATATCAGTATACTGTATTATTCTTCATTTAGTTCTATGTAACAATCATATTTAACAGGTGTTTTTTTTACCAATTATAGTCCTAGAAAACTCATTATATGCAGAACAGTAAGTAAAGTAATAAACTTAAACAACAGCTCTAGGCTAGCATCAAATTTGAAACATGCTACAAAATAATTTTACCGAAAATAAAAGGCAAAAAAAAGAAAACCGAAAACCGAAATTTCGGTGCATCCCTAATTGATGCCTGAAGGAATTTCCTACCAAACACATAAAAGTGGTAGAATAAAGAGAAGGCATGTGTCTGCCTTACAAATTTGATCAAAATAGGCCTCATTCTTGAAAATTCAAGAAGAGGAAACTGATCTAGTAAAATGGATAATGAAGCATTCTTGGAAAAAGCTGTACCGCCACAAAGAAAGCTTTGGAAAGGAGACATATATCCAAAAAGCTAACCAAATGGAAGAGGTTTACTGACCCTTAAGTGGACAAAGAAACAAAATAATTTATTGTATAAAAAAAAACCTTGTAATTTTAAAGTCATTATCTTACAATATCTAAACTAAGTAAGAGACCAATAAAAAAAAAAAATGTTTGTAAAGAAAGAAATGATTGATGATATCCAAAAAAAACAACATCTTAGATAAAAAACAGAATTTATGTTTACCTGATAAATTACTTTCTCCAACGGTGTGTCCGGTCCACGGCGTCATCCTTACTTGTGGGATATTCTCTTCCCCAACAGGAAATGGCAAAGAGCCCAGCAAAGCTGGTCACATGATCCCTCCTAGGCTCCGCCTTCCCCAGTCATTCGACCGACGTAAAGGAGGAATATTTGCATAGGAGAAATCATATGATACCGTGGTGACTGTAGTTAGAGAAAATAAATCATCAGACCTGATTAAAAAAACCAGGGCGGGCCGTGGGCCGGACACACCGTTGGAGAAAGTAATTTATAAGGTAAACATAAATTCTGTTTTCTCCAACATAGGTGTGTCCGGTCCACGGCGTCATCCTTACTTGTGGGAACCAATACCAAAGCTTTAGGACACGGATGATGGGAGGGAGCAAATCAGGTCACCTAGATGGAAGGCACCACGGCTTGCAAAACCTTTCTCCCAAAAATAGCCTCAGAAGAAGCAAAAGTATCAAATTTGTAAAATTTGGTAAAAGTGTGCAGTGAAGACCAAGTCGCTGCCTTACATATCTGATCAACAGAAGCCTCGTTCTTGAAGGCCCATGTGGAAGCCACAGCCCTAGTGGAATGAGCTGTGATTCTTTCAGGAGGCTGCCGTCCGGCAGTCTCATAAGCCAATCTGATGATGCTTTTAAGCCAAAAAGAGAGAGAGGTAGAAGTTGCTTTTTGACCTCTCCTTTTACCAGAATAAACAACCAACAAGGAAGATGTTTGTCTAAAATCCTTTGTAGCCTCTAAATAGAACTTTAGAGCACGAACTACATCCAAATTGTGCAACAAACATTCCTTCTTTGAAACTGGATTCGGACACAAAGAAGGCACAACTATCTCCTGGTTAATATTTTTGTTAGAAACAACTTTCGGAAGAAAACCAGGTTTAGTACGCAAAACCACCTTATCTGCATGGAACACCAGATAAGGAGGAGAACACTGCAGAGCAGATAACTCTGAAACTCTTCTAGCAGAAGAAATTGCAACCAAAAACAAAACTTTCCAAGATAATAACTTAATATCTACGGAATGTAAGGGTTCAAACGGAACCCCTTGAAGAACTGAAAGAACTAAATTGAGACTCCAAGGAGGAGTCAAAGGTTTGTAAACAGGCTTGATTCTAACCAGAGCCTGAACAAAAGCCTGAACATCTGGCACAGCCGCCAGCTTTTTGTGAAGTAAAACAGATAAAGCAGAAATCTGTCCCTTCAAAGAACTTGCAGATAATCCTTTCTCCAAACCCTCTTGTAGAAAGGATAGAATCTTAGGAATTTTTACCCTGTTCCATGGGAATCCTTTCGATTCGCACCAACAGATATATTTTTTCCATATTTTATGGTAAATTTTTCTAGTTACAGGCTTTCTAGCCTGAATAAGAGTATCAATGACAGAATCTGAGAACCCACGCTTTGATAAAATCAAGCGTTCAATCTCCAAGCAGTCAGTTGGAGTGATGCCAGATTCGGATGTTCGAACGGACCTTGAACAAGAAGGTCCCGTCTCAAAGGTAGCTTCCATGGTGGAGCCGATGACATATTCACCAGGTCTGCATACCAAGTTCTGCGTGGCCACGCAGGAGTTATCAAGATCACCGATGCCCTCTCCTGATTGATCCTGGCTACCAGCCTGGGGATGAGAGGAAACGGCGGGAATACATAAGCTAGTTTGAAGGTCCAAGGTGCTACTAGTGCATCTACTAGAGTCGCCTTGGGATCCCTGGATCTGGACCCGTAGCAAGGAACCTTGAAGTTCTGACGAGAGGCCATCAGATCCATGTCTGGAATGCCCCACAGTTGAGTAATTTGGGCAAAGATTTCCGGATGGAGTTCCCACTCCCCCGGATGAAATGTCTGACGACTCAGAAAATCCGCTTCCCAATTTTCCACTCCTGGGATGTGGATTGCAGACAAGTGGCAGGAGTGAGTCTCCGCCCATTGAATGATTTTGGTCACTTCTTCCATCGCCAGGGAACTCCTTGTTCCCCCCTGATGGTTGATGTACGCAACAGTTGTCATGTTGTCTGATTGAAACCGTATGAACTTGGCCTTTGCTAGCTGAGGCCAAGCCTTGAGAGCATTGAATATCGCTCTCAGTTCCAGAATATTTATCGGTAGAAGAGATTCTTCCCGAGACCAAAGACCCTGAGCTTTCAGGGGTCCCCAGACCGCGCCCCAGCCCACCAGACTGGCGTCGGTCGTGACAATGACCCACTCTGGTCTGCGGAAGCTCATCCCCTGTGACAGGTTGTCCAGGGACAGCCACCAACGGAGTGAATCTCTGGTCCTCTGATTTACTTGTATCGTCGGAGACAAGTCTGTATAGTCCCCATTCCACTGACTGAGCATGCACAGTTGTAATGGTCTTAGATGAATGCGCGCAAAAGGAACTATGTCCATTGCCGCTACCATCAAACCTATTACTTCCATGCACTGCGCTATGGAAGGAAGAGGAACAGAATGAAGTATTTGACAAGAGTTTAGAAGTTTTGTTTTTCTGGCCTCTGTCAGAAAAATCCTCATTTCTAAGGAGTCTATTATTGTTCCCAAGAAGGGAACCCTTGTTGACGGAGATAGAGAACTCTTTTCTACGTTCACTTTCCATCCGTGAGATCTGAGAAAGGCCAGGACAATGTCCGTGTGAGCCTTTGCTTGAGGAAGGGACGACGCTTGAATCAGAATGTCGTCCAAGTAAGGTACTACTGCAATGCCCCTTGGTCTTAGCACCGCTAGAAGGGACCCTAGTACCTTTGTGAAAATCCTTGGAGCAGTGGCTAATCCGAACGGAAGTGCCACAAACTGGTAATGCTTGTCCAGGAATGCGAACCTTAGGAACCGATGATGTTCCTTGTGGATAGGAATATGTAGATACGCATCCTTTAAATCCACCGTGGTCATGAATTGACCTTCCTGGATGGAAGGAAGAATTGTTCGAATGGTTTCCATTTTGAACGATGGAACCTTGAGAAACTTGTTTAGGATCTTGAGATCTAAGATTGGTCTGAACGTTCCCTCTTTTTTGGGAACTACGAACAGATTGGAGTAGAACCCCATCCCTTGTTCTTCTAATGGAACAGGATGAATCACTCCCATTTTTAACAGGTCTTCTACACAATGCAAGAATGCCTGTTTTTTTATGTGGTCTGAAGACAATTGAGACCTGTGGAACCTCCCCCTTGGGGGAAGCCCCTTGAATTCCAGAAGATAACCTTGGGAGACTATTTCTAGCGCCCAAGGATCCAGAACATCTCTTGCCCAAGCCTGAGCGAAGAGAGAGAGTCTGCCCCCCACCAGATCCGGTCCCGGATCGGGGGCCAACATCTCATGCTGTCTTGGTAGCAGTGGCAGGTTTCTTGGCCTGCTTTCCTTTGTTCCAGCCTTGCATTGGTCTCCAGGCTGGCTTGGCTTGAGAAGTATTACCCTCCTGCTTAGAGGACGTAGCACTTGGGGCTGGTCCGTTTCTGCGAAAGGGACGAAAATTAGGTTTATTTTTGGCCTTGAAAGACCTATCCTGAGGAAGGGCGTGGCCCTTGCCCCCAGTGATATCAGAGATAATCTCTTTCAAGTCAGGTCCAAACAGCGTTTTCCCCTTGAAAGGAATGTTAAGCAATTTGTTCTTGGAAGACGCATCCGCTGACCAAGATTTTAACCAAAGCGCTCTGCGCGCCACAATAGCAAACCCAGAATTTTTCGCCGCTAACCTAGCCAATTGCAAAGTGGCGTCTAGGGTGAAAGAATTAGCCAATTTGAGAGCACGAATTCTGTCCATAATCTCCTCATAAGAAGAAGAATTATTATTGATCGCCTTTTCTAGCTCATCGAACCAGAAACACGCGGCTGTAGTGACAGGAACAATGCATGAAATTGGTTGTAGAAGGTAACCTTGCTGAACAAACATCTTTTTAAGCAAACCTTCTAATTTTTTATCCATAGGATCTTTGAAAGCACAACTATCTTCTATGGGTATAGTGGTGCGTTTGTTTAGAGTAGAAACCGCCCCCTCGACCTTGGGGACTGTCTGCCATAAGTCCTTTCTGGGGTCGACCATAGGAAACAATTTTTTAAATATGGGGGGAGGGACGAAAGGTATACCGGGCCTTTCCCATTCTTTATTTACAATGTCCGCCACCCGCTTGGGTATAGGAAAAGCTTCGGGGGGCCCCGGGACCTCTAGGAACTTGTCCATTTTACATAGTTTCTCTGGAATGACCAAATTCTCACAATCATCCAGAGTGGATAACACCTCCTTAAGCAGAGCGCGGAGATGTTCCAACTTAAATTTAAATGTAATCACATCAGGTTCAGCTTGTTGAGAAATTTTCCCTGAATCTGAAATTTCTCCCTCAGACAAAACCTCCCTGGCCCCCTCAGACTGGTGTAGGGGCCCTTCAGAAACAATATCATCAGCGTCCTCATGCTCTTCAGTATTTTCTAAAACAGAGCAGTCGCGCTTTCGCTGATAAGTGGGCATTTTGGCTAAAATGTTTTTGATAGAATTATCCATTACAGCCGTTAATTGTTGCATAGTAAGGAGTATTGGCGCGCTAGATGTACTAGGGGCCTCTTGTGTGGGCAAGACTGGTGTAGACGAAGGAGGGGATGATGCAGTACCATGCTTACTCCCCTCACTTGAGGAATCATCTTGGGCATCATTTTCTCTAAATTTTGTGTCACATAAATCACATCTATTTAAATGAGAAGGGACCTTGGCTTCCCCACATTCAGAACACAGTCTATCTGGTAGTTCAGACATGTTAAACAGGCATAAACTTGATAACAAAGTACAAAAAACGTTTTAAAATAAAACCGTTACTGTCACTTTAAATTTTAAACTGAACACACTTTATTACTGCAATTGCGAAAAAGTATGAAGGAATTGTTCAAAATTCACCAAAATTTCACCACAGTGTCTTAAAGCCTTAAAAGTATTGCACACCAAATTTGGAAGCTTTAACCCTTAAAATAACGGAACCGGAGCCGTTTTTATATTTAACCCCTTTACAGTCCCTGGTATCTGCTTTGCTGAGACCCAACCAAGCCCAAAGGGGAATACGATACCAAATGACGCCTTCAGAAAGTCTTTTCTATGTATCAGAGCTCCTCACACATGCATCTGCATGTCATGCTTCTCAAAAACAAGTGCGCAATACAGGCGCGAAAATGCCTGCCGGTTATTTTACAAAATTCCCAAGATTAAAATAATTCCTCAAGGCTATGGAGTATAAAATATGTTTATATATAAATCGATTTAGCCCAGAAAATGTCTACAGTCTTAAAAGCCCTTGTGAAGCCCTTTTTTCTGTCTGTAATAAAAATGGCTTACCGGATCCCATAGGGAAAATGACAGCTTCCAGCATTACATCGTCTTGTTAGAATGTGTCATACCTCAAGCAGCAAAAGTCTGCTCACTGTTCCCCCAACTGAAGTTAATTCCTCTCAACAGTCCTGTGTGGAAACAGCCATCGATTTTAGTAACGGTTGCTAAAATCATTTTCCTCTTACAAACAGAAATCTTCATCTCTTTTCTGTTTCAGAGTAAATAGTACATACCAGCACTATTTTAAAATAACAAACTCTTGATTGAATAATAAAAACTACAGTTAAACACTAAAAAACTCTAAGCCATCTCCGTGGAGATGTTGCCTGTACAACGGCAAAGAGAATGACTGGGGAAGGCGGAGCCTAGGAGGGATCATGTGACCAGCTTTGCTGGGCTCTTTGCCATTTCCTGTTGGGGAAGAGAATATCCCACAAGTAAGGATGACGCCGTGGACCGGACACACCTATGTTGGAGAAATCATACATGGACCATTATATCTTATACCTCTTAAGAAAGAGTAAAATCATTCAGAAAGTCTTGTGGGAGAAGTTACTAAATGCAACAAAGAATCTTCCAAGACCAAAGGTAAAGCCCAAAAATGCAGGTTCAAAACGAAAAACCTGAAAGCTAATAAAATCAAATTAATGTTCCAAAGAGGAAAAATTGACATTATATTAATCAGAAGTCTTTTCTGATCATGGAGTCTTTTTCAATGCTAATTCAGCTATTTATCTGTCCCTAATTGGCTTTAACTGATAAAAACTGCAAAACAATCTACTTTATACTAACTTAATAACTGTGACCATCCATATAGCCAGCAGACTAAAGCCCAGATTGGCTCCTCCAAATAAGGCTTGGCTGATATGTTATTCTATAGCAACACAACAGAAATGTCTTGAAATTACAAGGTGTTTACTGTCCCTTTAAAGGACTCCAAAACATTACTCTTAAGCACAACATGACGATCGATTTCAAATAGCAATCGTTTATATGTCATAACGTACCTACTTTTACAGCACAACTATCTTTCTGAATCTTATAAAATTATAATTTATATTTCGATACTGACATAAGTAAGGCCAAGCCTCTAAAATGGGCCGTTCACCAACAAACTCGCCAATCCTATAGCAATTTCGTGCATATTATTAAGTGACAATGTCATCACCATGCGCATTGCGATCAGTTGACTCGCGCATGCACATATGCTATCTTCTATACCACAGGGGTCTGCCTGTTTCATGGTCAATGACGTATAGCATAACGAGTCCTGAAAAACGTGCATGCGCATAGCGGCTAAAGTTTGCCATTTTCATAACCAGGGTTATCGGTCAGGATAGGAGAATGCAAAAACACTAGCCAGCGGTGGGTTCGGAAATCAATCGATTTTCAAAGAAAGATTTCTCTGCAACGGTAAAACTATGAAACGCAATGACATTTACAAATATATGTGAAATATAATAATATTGCAATTGAAGATAAGTTTTTTTTCAAGGTTTAGTGTCCCTTTAAGTGAGCTACTTTATTTGAAAGCATAAGGATAGAAATAAGATGAGTATACCTAAAAACTTTGGAAAGCATGTTATTCAAAACACTAAAAAAAGATCCGTCTATTATGCATACATTTATATGATCAAAAGAGCAGAAATGTGGAAACAACTATACTAAATCATAAAAAAAGACTGGGGAATTTTTTTTAAATACAAATGGGAGGCTAAGGTAAACACTGCAAAAACATTATTTATGCTTACCTGATAAATGTATTTCTTTCCGGATATGGTGAGTCCAAGGAATCATCAATTACTAGTAGGAATATCACTCCTGGCCAGCAGGAGGCGGCAATGAGCACTACAGCAAAGCTGCTATATAGGTCACTTCCCTTCGCCATAATCCCCAGTCATTCAGCCAAAGGAAAAATGGAAAAAGATGATAACACAAAAGTGTAGAGGTGCCTGAGGTTTTAGAAAAAATAACTGTCTTAAATAAAGGGTGGGCCGTGAGCTCACCATATCCGGAAATAAATACATTTATCAGGTAAGCATAAATTATGTTTTCTTTCCTAAGATATGGTGAGTCCACGGAATCATCAATTACTAGTGGGAATCAATACCCAAGCTAAAGGACACAGATGATAAGGGAGGGACAAGACAGGTAGACCTAAACAGAAGGCACCCCTTCTCCCAAAAGAAGCCGCAGCTGAGGCAAAAGTATCAAATTTATAAAACTTTGAAAAAGTATGCAAAGAGGACCAAGTTGCAGCCTTGCAAATCTGTTCCACAGAAGAAACGGCCATCGTGGAATGAGCAGTGATTCTGTCAGGAGGTTGCTATCCAGCAGTCTCATAGGCCAAACGAATAATACTCCTTAGCCAAAGAGAAAGAGAAGTAGCCGTAGCTTTCTGACCCTTGCGCTTCCCAGAAAAACAAACAAAGCAGAAGACTGACGAAAGTCCTTAGTCGCCTGAAGATAAAACTTTAATCCACGCACAACATCTAGGTGCAACAAACGCTCCTTAGGAGAAGAAGGATTAGGACACAAAGAAGTAACCACAATCTCCTGATTAATATTCTTGTTTGAAACAACCTTATGTAGGAAACCTAATTTAGTAAGTAGAACCACCTTATCAGAATGAAAAATAAGGTAAAGGAGAATCAAACTGCAGAGCTGAGAGTTCCGAAACTCTCAGAGCAGAAGAAATAGCAACAAGAACAAAACCTTCCAAGATAACATCTTAATATCTAAGGAATGCATGGGTTCAAACGGAGCCCGCTGTAAAACTCTAAGAACAAGGTTAAGACTCCAGGGAGGAGTAACGGGCTTAAACACAGGCCTGATCCTAACCAAGGCCTGACAAAAAAAGATTGCACATCTGGCGCATCCGCCAAACGTTTATGCAACAAAATAGACAAAGCAGAAATCTGACCTTCAGAGTACTAGCTGACAAACCCTCCTGGAGAAAAGACAAAATCCTAGGAATCCTGACTCTACTCCAAGAGTAGGCTCTGGATTCACACCAATACAGATATTTACGCCATATCTTATAGTAAATCTTTGTTGTCACAGGCTTACAAGCCTGAATCATGGTCTCAATGACCGACTCTGAAAACCCACGCTTCAATAAAATCTAGCGTTCAATCTCCAAGCAGTAAGCTTCAGAGAAACAAGATTTGGTTGAAGAAAGGGACCCTGAAGTAGAAGGTCCTTCCTCAGAGGGAGTCTCCATGGAAGTAGACACGACATTTCCACTAGATCTGCCTACTAGATCCTGCAAGGCCACGCCGGTGCTATGAGAATCACTGTCGCCCTCTCCTTGATCCAAGCAATGACTCTTGGCAAGGGAACAGAGGAAATACAGTATGTATGCTAGACTGAAATTCCAAGGGCCCGCCAGAGCATCTATCAAGAAAGCCTGTGGATCCCTTGACCTTAAGTTGTACCTTTAGAAGCTTGGCATTCTGCCAAGAAGCCATGAGATCCAGTTCTGGCTGCCCACAATTGAGTATCAAACTGAAAAATACTTCCAGATGGAGTTCCCACTCCCCCAGATGAAAGGTCTGTCGGCTCAGAAAATCCGCCTCACAATTGTCCACTCCTGGGATGTGGATCGCAGAAAGACAACAGTTGTGAGACTCCGCCTACTGGATTATCTGAGCCACCTCTGTCATGGCCAAGGAACTCCGAGTTTCTTCCCCCCACCCCCCCCCCCCCCGGTGGTTGATGTACACCACCGTTGTTATGTTGTCCGACTGGAACCTGATAAACCGGGCTAAGGCTAACTGAGGCCAGGCCAGTAGAGCATTGAAAATCGCTCTCAGTTCTAGAATGTTTATAGGTAGAACTGACTACTCCCGAGTCCAAAGACCCTGAGTCTTCAATGACCCCCAAATTGCTCCCTAACCTAGAAGGCTGGCATCCGTGGTCACGATCACCCAGGAAGGTCTGCGAAAGCAAGTTCCCTGGGAGAGGTGTTCCTGAGACAACCATCACAGAAGAGAGTCCCTTGTCGCCTGATCCAGACCTTTTTGCGGAGACAGATCCGCATAGTCCCTGTTCCATTGCCTTAACATGCATAACTGCAGAGGTCTGAGATGGAACCGAGCAAACGGAATGATGTCCATGGAAGCTACCATCAGACCAATTACCTCTATACATAGAGCCACTGACAGCTGAGGAGAGGACTGAAGGACAAGACAAGAGCAAAAGATCTTTGTTTTTCTTACCTCTGTCAGAAATAACTTCATTAGTAGGGAGTCTATTATGGTCCCTAAAAACACTACTCTTATGGCTGGAATCAGAGAACTCTTTCCCAAATTCACCTTCCAACCCTGGGAGCAAAGAAAAGACAACAAGATCTCCTTATGAGAGTTTGCTTGTTGAAAAGACGGCGCCTGAACCAGAATGTCGTCCAGATATGGTGCCACTGTAATGCCCTGAGACCGGATTACCGCCAACAGAGCCCGCAGGACCTTTGAGAAAATTCTGGGAGCTGTGGCAAGGCCGAATGGAAGAGCTACAAACTGAAAGTGCATGTCTAGAAAAGCGAATTTCAGAAACTTGTGATAATCCCTGTGGATGGGAATATGAAGGTACGCATCCTTTAGGTTTATGATTGTCATGAACTGACCCTCTTGACCCAAGGAAAGAATGGAAAGTATACTCTCCATCTTAAAGGACGGTACTCTGAGGAACTTGTTTAAGCACTTTAGGTCTAAAATAGGTCTGAAAGTCCTCTCTTTCTTGGGAACCACAAACAGATTTGAATAAAATCCCAGACCCTGTTCCTGCGGAGGAACTGGAACTATAAATCCCAGGGCAAAAAGATCCTTAATACAATTTAAGAACGCCTCTCTCTTTATCTGGTTTACAGATAAACTTGAGAGAGGAAACCTGCCTCTTGGAGGAAACGTCTTGAATTCTATCTTGTACCCCTGAGATACAATTCCCACGGCCCACAGGTCTGGGACATCTTGTATCCAAGCCTGAGCAAATTGAGAAAGCCTGCCCCCTACTAGATCCGTTCCTGGATCGGGGGCCGACCCTTTATGCGGACTTGGAGTCAGCCACAGGTTTCTTAGACTGTTTCCCCTTGTTCCAAAACTGACCAGACTTACAGGAAGACTTGGATAGTTCCTGCTTGGAAGAGGAAGCGGAGGGTTTACCTCTTAAGTTACTAAAGGAACGAAAATTACTCTGATGCCCTTTCTGCTTATTCTTCTTATCCTGAAGAAGAAAAGATCCCTTTCCTCCTGTGATATCTGAAATAATTTCAGCCAAACCAGGCCCAAACAGGGTCTTACCCTTGTAGGGAATAGCTAATAGCTTAGAAGAAACATCCGCAGACCAGGATTTTAACCAAAGGGCTCTGACAGCTAGAACCGCAAAACCAGACATTTTTGCTCCCAGTTTAATGACCTGTAAGGAAGCATCCGTAATAAAGGAATTGGCTAACTTAAGAGCCTTAATCCTGTCCTAGATCTCCTCAAGAGGAGTATCTGTCTGAATAGAATAAGACAAGGCATCAAACCAGTAAGCTGCAGCGCTGGTAACAGTAGCAATACACACCCTAGGCTGCCATTGAAGACCTTGGTGAACTTACATTTTCTTTAATAATGTCTCCAATTTGTTATCCATTGAATCCTTAAAAGAACAACTATCCTCTATGGGAATAGTGGTCCTCTTAGCCCAAGTGGAAATAGCTCCTTCCACCTTAGAAACCGTTTGCCCCGACTCCTTAAAAGAATCAGCTATAGGAAACATTTTCTTAAAAATAGGAGATGAGAAAAAGGAATACCAGGTCTCTCCCACTCCCATGCAATAATCTCAGCACGGTCTCGCACAGGAAATACCTCCACCACAGAGAGAACATCAAAATACTTGCTAAGGTTACTAGACTTCTGAGGGTTAACAACGATAGTAGAAACTGAGTCATCCAAGGTAGCCAAAATCTCCTTAAGTAACAAGCGGAGGTGTTCCAGCTTAAATCTGAAGGACACAACTTCAGCATCAGTAGAAGGAATTATACTGCCTGAATCCGAGATTTCAGCCTCAGATGCACCCGAAGAATCATCATCCTCAGACTTCTGAGAGGAATTACTTTGATTAGTTACTTCAGGATCAGAAACCTTACTTACTGTTTCTTTAAATTTCCTTTTGCGTTTTCCCTGCAGCATTGGAAAAGCAGACAGCGCCTCAGATACAGCAGAGGATACATGGGCAGCAATATCTTGCAAAGTAACCTCAGACGGAGCATGAGAGGAAACGCAGGGCACTGCATGTGCAGATGAATAGGATTGGGACACTTGAGGAGAAAGCTGTGGCACATCTGAAACAGGAGGCTCCTGAACAGCATCCGCCTTAGCTAATGATGGCTCAGGGTCAAAAAGTATATTTCTATAAGCTAAAGTTCTTTCAATACATGAAGAACAAAAAGGTACTGGGGGCTCCACCTGGGCATCAAAACATAAGCTACAGGTAACATCCTGCAAAGCCTCTTGATCCATAATACAAAAAAGGATATAATACAGAACAAAAAAACTTTCTTAAAGGGACAATAAACCTTAAAAATAATGTTATATAATTCTGCACATAGTGCAGAATTATATAACATTATTTAGGTGCTATAGCTATAAACGCCTTTTTTACCTTTTAATTTGTTAAAAATATGGCGCTTTTACAGACCCGCTCTCTGCTGAGCGGGTCTGTTATATTTAGTCAGCGCATCGGGCCAGCTGTATAGTCACAGCCCGGCCCGACCACGCCATAAGACTAAGTGCAGCTCGCTCCTGTGACAGGAGCGAGCTGCACTTAGTGCTATGGCGCGGTCGGGCCGGGCTGTGACTATACAGCTGGCCCGATGCGCTGACTAAATATAACAGACCCGCTCAGCAGAGAGCTGGTCTGTAAAAGCGCCATATTTTTAACAAATTAAAAGGTAAAAAAGGCGTTTATAGCTATAGCACCTAAATAATGTTATATAATTCTGCACTATGTGCAGAATTATATAAAAAGTTCCCTTTAACCCCTTAGTGACCAGGCCACTTTTCAATTTGTTGACCATCTGGGACCAAGGCTATTTTTGCATTTCTGCGATGTTTGTGTTTAACTGTTATTTTCCTCTTACTCATTTACTGTACCCACACATATTATATACCGTTTTTCTCGCCATTAAATGGACTTTCTAAAGATACCATTATTTTCATCATATCTTATAATTTACTATAAAAAAAATTATAAAATATTAGGAAAAAATTAAAAAAAACACACTTTTTCTAACTTTGAGCCCCAAAATCTCTAACACATCTACAACCACCATAAAATACCAATGCTAAACAGTTTCTAAATTTTGTCTTGAGTTTAGAAATACCCAATGTTTACATGTTCTTTGCTTTTTTTGCAAGTTATAGGGCAATAAGTACAAGTAGCACTTTGCTATTTCAAAACCATGTTTTTTCAAAATTGGCGATAGTTACATTGTAACACCAATATCTGTCAGGAATCCCTGAATAACCCTTCAAATGTATATATTTTTTAAAAGAAGACAACCTAAGGTATTAAACTTGGGGTATTTTGACTTTTTTCATGCAACCATTTTACCACCAATCTATGCCAAAGTTTGGGGGGGGGGGGGGAAATAATTTGATTTTTTGACAAATAGCAATTTAAGAATACATTTACTGATAAAATGGTAAGGGTTACTGCCGAATAACACCCTAATATGTCTTCAGTAGCATCTCCTGGGTACAGTGATACCACCCATGTATAGGTGTGTCGGGTTCTCTGTGGGCTAAAAGCCCTTATTTTTAGAGAGCGCATTCCAGTTTTTCAACTTGGAATTTTCACATCGGTCATCATTCACCCATGTCCTATTTGGGACATTTCTGAAGCTGGCCAATGGAATTTACCCCCATCAAACCATATATTTTTGAAAAGTAGACACCCTAGGGTATTTCAAATGCTGGTATTTTAACACTTTCCATGCACTAATTCAACCACTAGTCTTTGTCAAACTTTTGGGTAGTCATTTTTTTGTGTTATTTTTCACACACATTGTACTTTAGGCATGGATTTTCAGTTCCTGTTATGTGTTACTGCCAAAAACCACCTCAATATGTGTTCAACAATATCTCCTGAGTACAGTGATACCACCTATGTATAGGTGTGTCGGGTTCTCTGGGGGCTAAATGGCCTTATTTTTAGGTAGCGCATTCCAGTTTTTCAACTTGGAATTTTCACATTGGTCATCATGCACCCATGTCCTATTTGGGACATTTCTGAAGCTGGCCAATGGAATTTACCCCCATCAAACCATATATTTTTGAAAAGTAGACACCCTAGGGTATTTCAAATGCTGGTATTTTAACACTTTCCATGCACTAATTCAACCACTAGTCTTTGTCAAACTTTTGGGTAGTCATTTTTTTGTGTTATTTTTCAGACACATTGTACTTTAGGCATGGATTTTCAGTTCCTGTTATGTGTTACTGCCAAAAACCACCTCAATATGTGTTCAACAATATCTCCTGAGTACAGTGATACCACCTATGTATAGGTGTGTCGGGTTCTCTGGGGGCTAAATGGCCTTATTTTTAGGTAGCACATTCCAGTTTTTCAACTTGGAATTTTCACATTGGTCATCATGCACCCATGTCCTATTTGGGACATTTCTGAAGCTGGCCAATGGAGTTTACCCCCATCAAACCATATATTTTTGAAAAGTAGACACCCTAGGGTATTTCAAATGCTGGTATTTTAACACTTTCCATGCACTAATTCAACCACTAGTCTTTGTCAAACCTTTGTGTAGTCATTTTTTTGTGTTATTTTTCACACACATTGTACTTTAGGCATGGATTTTCAGTTCCTGTTATGTGTTACTGCCAAAAACCACCTCAATATGTGTTCAACAACATCTCCTGAGTACAGTGATACCACCTATGTATAGGTGTGTCGGGTTCTCTGGGGGCTAAATGGCCTTATTTTTAGGTAGCGCATTCCAGTTTTTCAACTTGGAATTTTCACATCGGTCATCATGCACCCATGTCCTATTTGGGACATTTCTGAAGCTGGCCAATGGAATTTACCCCCATCAAACCATATATTTTTGAAAAGTAGACACCCTAGGGTTTTTCAAATGTTGATATGTTAACACTTTCCATGCACTAATTCAACCACCAGTCTTTGTCAAACTTTTGGGTAGTCATTTTTTTGTGTTATTTTTCACACACATTGTACTTTAGGCATGGATTTTCAGTTCCTGTTATGTGTTACTGCCAAAAACCACCTCAATATGTGTTCAACAACATCTCCCAAGTACAGTGATACCACCTATGTATAGGTGTGTCGGGTTCTCTGGGGGCTAAATGGCCTTATTTTTAGGTAGCGCATTCCAGTTTTTCAACTTGGAATTTTCACATCGGTCATCATGCACCCATGTCCTATTTGGGACATTTCTGAAGCTGGCCAATGGAATTTACCCCCATCAAACCATATATTTTTGAAAAGTAGACACCCTAGGGTATTTCAAATGCTGGTATTTTAACACTTTCCATGCACTAATTCAACCACTAGTCTTTGTCAAACTTTTGTGTAGTCATTTTTTTGTGTTATTTTTCACACACATTGTACTTTAGGCATGGATTTTCAGTTCCTGTTATGTGTTACTGCCAAAAAACACCTCAATATGTGTTCAACAACATCTCCTGAGTACAGTGATACCATCTATGTATAGGTGTGTCGGGTTCTCTGGGGGCTAAATGGCCTTATTTTTAGGTAGCGCATTCCAGTTTTTCAACTTGGAATTTTCACATCGGTCATCATGCACCCATGTCCTATTTGGGACATTTCTGAAGCTGGCCAATGGAATTTACCCCATCAAACCATATATTTTTGAAAAGTAGACACCCTAGGGTTTTTCAAATGCTGATATTTTAACACTTTCCATGCACTAATTCAACCACCAGTCTTTGTCAAGCTTTTGGGTAGTCATTTTTTGGTGTTATTTTTCACACACATTGTACTTTAGGCATGGATTTTCAGTTCCTGTTATGTGTTACTGCCAAAAAAACACCTCAATATGTGTTCAACAACCTCTCCTGAGTACAGTGATACCACCCATGTATAGATGTGTTGGGTTCTCTGGGGGCTAAAAGGCCTTATTTTTAGGAAGCCCATTCCATTTTTTCCACTTTGAATTTTCACATCCCATGCACCCATGTCCTATTTAAGACATTTCTGAAGCCGGCCAATGTAATTTACCTCAATCAAACCATATATTTTTGAAAAGTAGACTTCCTAGGGTATTTCAAATGCAGGTATTTTAACACTTTCCATGCACTAATTTAACCACTAGTCTTTGTCAAACTATTGGGCATTCATATTTTTGTGTTATTGTTCACATACATTGTACTTTAGACATGGATTCACAGCTCCTGTTATGTGTTACTACCAAAGAAGACACCAATATGTGGTCACCAACATCTCCTGAGTTCAGTGATACCACCTATGCATAGGTTTGGTGGCTTGTTTGGGGGGTGCAATGCCAAATGTCTGACATGCGTTTGTGATTTTTTTTCACATTTAACATATTTTCTTTGCCTATCGTCTTTTTGGGGGGTCTTTTAACATACCCCAATTTATTTGTTTTCCATGAATGTGCATATATTTGAAAAGTTGACACCCCAAGGTATTGTATATGGTGTGCTTTGATGCCTTTGAAGCAACCATTTTAGCCCAAAAAATTGGAGAAAGTGTATGGTGGTTATTTTTCAATTTTCATTTTTACAGACACATTGCTTTTTGACTATGATTTAGGAGAGACTGTTGTAAGTTATTGCAAAAGAATACTTCAGGTTGTTTTCTGCAAGGCACCCTGAGTACACCTATGCCCCCCATGCATAGGTTTGCCAGGATTTTGGGAAGGTTATGTTACAAATTTATGACTTGTGATTTTAGTTATTAACAATGAGAGTATTTCTTCTGATAGGCCTATCTTTAGTTTGTGGCCTATCGCATACCCCACTTTTATTTATTGCCATGAAAGTGTATATTTTTTAAATGTTGACACCCCAAGGTATTGTATATGGTGTGCTTTGATGCCTTTGAAGCAACCGTTTTAGCCCAAAAAATTGGAGAAAGTGTATGGTGGTAATTTTTCAATTTTCATTTTTACAGACATATTGCTTTTTGACTATGATTTAGGAGAGACTGTTGTAAGTTATTACAAAAACATACTTCAGGTTGTTTTTTGCAAGGCACCCTGAGAACACCTATGTCCCCCATGCATAGGTTTGACAGGGGTTTTGGCTAAAAAAAAAATAACAGGCCCAATTTTAGAAAAAAATAGAGTAGTGAAATGTAAAAATCTGGCACAGTAAAAGTAAAAAAAACAAAAACCCATCTAACAGTAAACATAACCAAAAAAAAAATATATATATATATATATATATATATATATAACACCAAATGTATTTATTTTTTAAAAAATTGACCATTGTATGGTACCGCTTGAAGCAGTCCCCAATGCAGAGTGCAGGCTGTCCAGGGCAATCAGGACAGTGATATATGGTGTCCCTTCTCTTCCCCCTCTTGGTACAGACTCTGCATTTTTTTTGTGGTTTCTGCTTTGCGGCAGTAGGGGGGATTTTAAAAATAAAATGAGTAGCCCCAACTCTGCTCTCTCCCATCACCGCCCGGGGAGCAGGTGCATCATGGTACAAAATCCCAGTAATAATCTGGAGCTGAAACTGTAAAAAAGTTTTTTTAACTCTGGGGTTTGCTTTTTTGAACAACAAAAAAGCGTTGTGGGTTGCAATCTGCATTAGATAAATTGCAACCTTTTTGTACCAGGCCCTTGTCTTCCGCATAATTAGGTAGGGCTGCAGCAGCTGATCAGCCAGATCAACCCCACCCATATGCCGGTTATAAGACTTGATGCACACTGGCTTCCTTATGATCTCAGCTCTGCCACGTACAGAAACCGCCACCGTCCTCTCTGTGTGGATGGTGGTAAGAAGGTATACATCCTTCTTGTCTCTGTACTTAAGTGCCAACAGCTCCTCTTGGCGCAGAGCTGAGGTCTCCCCCCTTCGTAGCCGGGTGCGTACAAGTTGTCCTGGGAAACCTGCGCGGTTCTTTTTAATTGTACCGCAAGCTACTGTATCAAAGCAATACAGTAGCTTGAACAAAAGGACACTTGTATAAAAATTGTCTAAGTACAAGTGATACCCTTTGTTCATTAGGGGTAATATCAGGTCCCAGACAATCTTGCCAG
The DNA here is from genome assembly GCF_027579735.1 of Bombina bombina. NCBI lineage: Eukaryota > Metazoa > Chordata > Amphibia > Anura > Bombinatoridae > Bombina > Bombina bombina. The sequence goes on from NC_069502.1 coordinate 972,444,614, forward strand.
TGGTTCCCATATGTTCTGGGCAACCTGGAGGGTCAGGGTGGCTATCCTTTCCCTCATACACCCGGAAGGCCTGAGTATACCCAGTCTCGCTGTCACAGAGCTTATACACCTTTACCCCATATCTGGAGCGTTTGGAAGGAATATACTGCTTGAATCCCAGCCTTCCCTTATACTTCATTAGGGATTCATCAACGCATATATTCCTTCCAGGTGTATAAGCCTCTGCAAACCTGGCAGAAAAGTGGGTTATCAGGGGGCGGATTTTATACAGCCTGTCAAATTGGGGATGCTCCCTAGGGGGGCACAGGCTGTTGTCGCTGAAGTGCATGAAATGCAGAATCATTTCATACCTCTTCCTCGACATAGTCTGGGAGAAAATGGGGGTAGAGCAGATGGGGCTACTACTCCAGTAGGAGCGAATGGAGGGTTTCTTTATGATGCCCATCAGCATAGTCAATGCCCAGAATTTTTTGAATTCTGGCACATTGATGGGGGCCCATTGCTGCTTTGCCAAATATGTTCCAGGCTTTGCAGCACGGAACTGATGGGCATATAAATTAGTTTGGGCGACAATGTTCCCCAATATATCATCGCCCAGAAACACTTCCAGAAACTGCTGGGGGCTAAAACCTGCCACATCTATATTTATGCCAGCATTTGCTGTGAAGGGTGGGATATCTGGCCTCTGGAGATGAGGCGTTACCCACTCTTCAGCAGCAATGGCAGCAACACGCCTCCTTCTGGCAGGGGGGCTAGCAGGGGGCCTGGCAGGGGGGGTAGCAGGGGGGCTGGCTGGGGGGCTAGCAGCCACAGATACATCACTATCAGTTGAGACTGCATCTAGTGATGTATCTGAGCACATGGCAGGGTAAAAATTGGGGTCTGAGTCAGAAATAGAGGCATCTGACTCTGACGCAAGGATGGCATACGGCAAGCTAGGGGTTAATGGCTCTGAAAATTAAATTAAATTAACTAAATTAACTAGCAAAAAAGTACAGCTATGCTACTGCCAGTGATTTATAGCGATCACTGGCAAGCTAGGGGTTAATGGCTCTGAAAATTAAATTAACTAAATGTTTCTGAAAAGAGCCTTTGGGTTTTTAAAAAATTACAACAACAAAAACAGAATTTATGTTTACCTGATAAATTACTTTCTCCAACGGTGTGTCCGGTCCACGGCGTCATCCTTACTTGTGGGATATTCTCTTCCCCAACAGGAAATGGCAAAGAGCCCAGCAAAGCTGGTCACATGATCCCTCCTAGGCTCCGCCTTCCCCAGTCATTCGACCGACGTAAAGGAGGAATATTTGCATAGGAGAAATCATATGATACCGTGGTGACTGTAGTTAAAGAAAATAAATTATCAGACCTGATTAAAAAACCAGGGCGGGCCGTGGACCGGACACACCGTTGGAGAAAGTAATTTATCAGGTAAACATAAATTCTGTTTTCTCCAACATAGGTGTGTCCGGTCCACGGCGTCATCCTTACTTGTGGGAACCAATACCAAAGCTTTAGGACACGGATGAAGGGAGGGAGCAAATCAGGTCACCTAGATGGAAGGCACCACGGCTTGCAAAACCTTTCTCCCAAAAATAGCCTCAGAAGAAGCAAAAGTATCAAACTTGTAAAATTTGGTAAAAGTGTGCAGTGAAGACCAAGTCGCTGCCTTACATATCTGATCAACAGAAGCCTCGTTCTTGAAGGCCCATGTGGAAGCCACAGCCCTAGTGGAATGAGCTGTGATTCTTTCAGGAGGCTGCCGTCCGGCAGTCTCATAAGCCAATCTGATGATGCTTTTAATCCAAAAAGAGAGAGAGGTAGAAGTTGCTTTTTGACCTCTCCTTTTACCAGAATAAACAACAAACAAGGAAGATGTTTGTCTAAAATCCTTTGTAGCATCTAAATAGAATTTTAGAGCGCGAACAACATCCAAATTGTGCAACAAACGTTCCTTCTTTGAAACTGGATTCGGACACAAAGAAGGCACGACTATCTCCTGGTTAATGTTTTTGTTAGAAACAACTTTCGGAAGAAAACCAGGTTTAGTACGTAAAACCACCTTATCTGCATGGAACACCAGATAAGGAGGAGAACACTGCAGAGCAGATAATTCTGAAACTCTTCTAGCAGAAGAAATTGCAACCAAAAACAAAACTTTCCAAGATAATAACTTAATATCAACGGAATGTAAGGGTTCAAACGGAACCCCCTGAAGAACTGAAAGAACTAAATTGAGACTCCAAGGAGGAGTCAAAGGTTTGTAAACAGGCTTGATTCTAACCAGAGCCTGAACAAAGGCTTGAACATCTGGCACAGCTGCCAGCTTTTTGTGAAGTAACACAGACAAGGCAGAAATCTGTCCCTTCAAGGAACTTGCAGATAATCCTTTCTCCAATCCTTCTTGAAGAAAGGATAGAATCTTAGGAATTTTTACCTTGTCCCAAGGGAATCCTTTAGATTCACACCAACAGATATATTTTTTCCATACTTTGTGGTAAATTTTTCTAGTTACAGGCTTTCTGGCCTGAACAAGAGTATCAATAACAGAATCTGAGAACCCTCGCTTTGATAAGATCAAGCGTTCAATCTCCAAGCAGTCAGTTGGAGTGAAACCAGATTCGGATGTTCGAACGGACCCTGAACAAGAAGGTCTCGTCTCAAAGGTAGCTTCCATGGTGGAGCCGATGACATATTCACCAGGTCTGCATACCAAGTCCTGCGTGGCCACGCAGGAGCTATCAAGATCACCGATGCCCTCTCCTGATTGATCCTGGCTACCAGCCTGGGGATGAGTGGAAACGGCGGGAATACATAAGCTAGTTTGAAGGTCCAAGGTGCTACTAGTGCATCTACTAGAGTCGCCTTGGGATCCCTGGATCTGGACCCGTAGCAAGGAACCTTGAAGTTCTGACGAGAGGCCATCAGATCCATGTCTGGAATGCCCCACAGTTGAGTAATGTGGGCAAAGATTTCCGGATGGAGTTCCCACTCCCCCGGATGTAATGTCTGACGACTCAGAAAATCCGCTTCCCAATTTTCCACTCCTGGGATGTGGATTGCAGACAAGTGGCAGGAGTGAGTCTCCGCCCATTGAATGATTTTGGTCACTTCTTCCATCGCCAGGGAACTCCTTGTTCCCCCCTGATGGTTGATGTACGCAACAGTCGTCATGTTGTCTGATTGAAACCGTATGAACTTGGCCTTTGCTAGCTGAGGCCAAGCCTTGAGAGCATTGAGTATCGCTCTCAGTTCCAGAATATTTATCGGTAGAAGAGATTCTTCCTGAGACCAAAGACCCTGAGCTTTCAGGGGTCCCCAGACCGCGCCCCAGCCCATCAGACTGGCGTCGGTCGTGACAATGACCCACTCTGGTCTGCGGAAGCTCATCCCCTGTGACAGATTGTCCAGGGACAGCCACCAACGGAGTGAATCTCTGGTCCTCTGATTTACTTGTATCGTCGGAGACAAGTCTGTATAGTCCCCATTCCACTGACTGAGCATGCACAGTTGTAATGGTCTTAGATGAATGCGCGCAAAAGGAACTATGTCCATTGCCGCTACCATCAAACCTATTACTTCCATGCACTGCGCTATGGAAGGAAGAGGAACGGAATGAAGTATTTGACAAGAGTTTAGAAGTTTTGTTTTTCTGGCCTCTGTCAGAAAAATCCTCATTTCTAAGGAGTCTATTATTGTTCCCAAGAAGGGAACCCTCGTTGACGGGGATAGAGAACTCTTTTCTACGTTCACTTTCCATCCGTGAGATCTGAGAAAGGCCAGGACAATGTCCGTGTGAGCCTTTGCTAGAGGAAGGGACGACGCTTGAATCAGAATGTCGTCCAAGTAAGGTACTACTGTAATGCCCCTTGGTCTTAGCACCGCTAGAAGGGACCCTAGTACCTTTGTGAAAATCCTTGGAGCAGTGGCTAATCCGAACGGAAGTGCCACGAACTGGTAATGCTTGTCCAGGAATGCGAACCTTAGGAACCAATGATGTTCCTTGTGGATAGGAATATGTAGATACGCATCCTTTAAATCCACCGTGGTCATGAATTGACCTTCCTGGATGGAAGGAAGAATTGTTCGAATGGTTTCCATTTTGAACGATGGAACCTTGAGAAACTTGTTTAGGATCTTGAGATCTAAGATTGGTCTGAACGTTCCCTCTTTTTTGGGAACTACGAACAGATTGGAGTAGAACCCCATCCCTTGTTCTCCTAATGGAACAGGATGAATCACTCCCATTTTTAACAGGTCTTCTACACAATGTAAGAATGCCTGTTTTTTTATGTGGTCTGAAGACAATTGAGACCTGTGGAACCTCCCCCTTGGGGGAAGCCCTTTGAATTCCAGAAGATAACCTTGGGAGACTATTTCTAGCGCCCAAGGATCCAGAACATCTCTTGCCCAAGCCTGAGCGAAGAGAGAGAGTCTGCCCCCCACCAGATCCGGTCCCGGATCGGGGGCCAACATCTCATGCTGTCTTGGTAGCAGTGGCAGGTTTCTTGGCCTGCTTTCCCTTGTTCCAGCCTTGCATTGGTCTCCAGGCTGGCTTGGCTTGAGAAGTATTACCCTCTTGCTTAGAGGACGTAGCACTTGGGGCTGGTCCGTTTCTACGAAAGGGACGAAAATTAGGTTTATTTTTGGCCTTGAAAGACCTATCCTGAGGAAGGGCGTGGCCCTTGCCCCCAGTGATATCAGAGATAATCTCTTTTAAGTCAGGGCCAAACAGCGTTTTCCCCTTGAAAGGAATGTTAAGCAATTTGTTCTTGGAAGACGCATCCGCTGACCAAGATTTTAACCAAAGCGCTCTGCGCGCCACAATAGCAAACCCAGAATTTTTCGCCGCTAACCTAGCCAATTGCAAAGTGGCGTCTAGGGTGAAAGAATTAGCCAATTTGAGAGCACGGATTCTGTCCATAATCTCCTCATAAGAAGGAGAATTACTAGTGATCGCCTTTTCTAGCTCATCGAACCAGAAACACGCGGCTGTAGTGACAGGGACAATGCATGAAATTGGTTGTAGAAGGTAACCTTGCTGAACAAACATCTTTTTAAGCAAACCTTCTAATTTTTTATCCATAGGATCTTTGAAAGCACAACTATCTTCTATGGGTATAGTGGTGCGTTTGTTTAGAGTAGAAACCGCCCCCTCGACCTTGGGGACTGTCTGCCATAAGTCCTTTCTGGGGTCGACCATAGGAAACAATTTTTTAAATATGGGGGGAGGGACGAAAGGTATACCGGGCCTTTCCCATTCTTTATTTACAATGTCCGCCACCCGCTTGGGTATAGGAAAAGCTTCGGGGGGCCCCGGGACCTCTAGGAACTTGTCCATTTTACATAGTTTCTCTGGGATGACCAAATTCTCACAATCATCCAGAGTGGATAACACCTCCTTAAGCAGAGCGCGGAGATGTTCCAACTTAAATTTAAATGTAATCACATCAGGTTCAGCTTGTTGAGAAATTTTCCCTGAATCTGAAATTTCTCCCTCAGACAAAACCTCCCTGGCCCCCTCAGACTGGTGTAGGGGCCCTTCAGAAACAATATCATCAGCGTCCTCATGCTCTTCAGTATTTTCTAAAACAGAGCAGTCGCGCTTTCGCTGATAAGTGGGCATTTTGGCTAAAATGTTTTTGATAGAATTATCCATTACAGCCGTTAATTGTTGCATAGTAAGGAGTATTGGCGCGCTAGATGTACTAGGGGCCTCTTGTGTGGGCAAGACTGGTGTAGACGAAGGAGGGGATGATGCAGTACCATGCTTACTCCCCTCACTTGAGGAATCATCTTGGGCATCATTTTCTCTAAATTTTGTGTCACATAAATCACATCTATTTAAATGAGAAGGGACCTTGGCTTCCCCACATTCAGAACACAGTCTATCTGGTAGTTCAGACATGTTAAACAGGCATAAACTTGATAACAAAGTACAAAAAACGTTTTAAAATAAAACCGTTACTGTCACTTTAAATTTTAAACTGAACACACTTTATTACTGCAATTGCGAAAAAGTATGAAGGAATTGTTCAAAATTCACCAAAATTTCACCACAGTGTCTTAAAGCCTTAAAAGTATTGCACACCAAATTTGGAAGCTTTAACCCTTAAAATAACGGAACCGGAGCCGTTTTTATATTTAACCCCTTTACAGTCCCTGGTATCTGCATTGCTGAGACCCAACCAAGCCCAAAGGGGAATACGATACCAAATGACGCCTTCAGAAAGTCTTTTCTATGTATCAGAGCTCCTCACACATGCATCTGCATGTCATGCTTCTCAAAAACAAGTGCGCAATACAGGCGCGAAAATGAGACTCTGCCTATGATTAGGGAAAGCCCCTAGAGAATAAGGTGTCCAATACAGTGCCTGCCGGTTATTTTACAAAATTCCCAAGATTAAAATAATTCCTCAAGGCTATGGAGTATAAAATATGTTTATATATAAATCGATTTAGCCCAGAAAATGTCTACAGTCTTAAAAAGCCCTTGTGAAGCCCTTATTTACTGTCTGTAATAAAATGGCTTACCGGATCCCATAGGGAAAATGACAGCTTCCAGCATTACATCGTCTTGTTAGAATGTGTCATACCTCAAGCAGCAAAAGTCTGCTCACTGTTCCCCCAACTGAAGTTAATTCCTCTCAACAGTCCTGTGTGGAACAGCCATCGATTTTAGTAACGGTTGCTAAAATCATTTTCCTCTTACAAACAGAAATCTTCATCTCTTTTCTGTTTCAGAGTAAATAGTACATACCAGCACTATTTTAAAATAACAAACTCTTGATTGAATAATAAAAACTACAGTTAAACACTAAAAAACTCTAAGCCATCTCCGTGGAGATGTTGCCTGTACAACGGCAAAGAGAATGACTGGGGAAGGCGGAGCCTAGGAGGGATCATGTGACCAGCTTTGCTGGGCTCTTTGCCATTTCCTGTTGGGGAAGAGAATATCCCACAAGTAAGGATGACGCCGTGGACCGGACACACCTATGTTGGAGAAATTAACCCCTAAAAAAATGCACAGACAGCAAAAAAGTACAGCTATGCAACTGCCAGTGATTTATAGCGATCACTGGCAAGCTAGGGGTTAATGGCTCTGAAAATTAAATTAACTAAATTAATTAACTAAATTAACTAGCAAAAAAGTACAGCTATGCTACTGCCAGTGATTTATAGCGATCACTGGCAAGCTAGGGGTTAATGGCTCTGAAAATTAAATTAACTAAATGTTTCTGAAAAGAGCCTTTGGGTTTTTAAAAAATTACAACAACAAAATTAACCCCTAAAAAATGCACAGACAGCAAAAAAGTACAGCTATGCAACTGCCAGTGATTTATAGCAATCACTGGCAAGCTAGGGGTTAATGGCTCTGAAAATTAAATTAACTAAATGTTTCTGAAAAGAGCCTTTGGGTTTTTAAAAAATTACAACAACAAAATTAACCCCTAAAAAAATGCACAGACAGCAAAAAAGTACAGCTATGCAAATGCCAGTGATTTATAGCGATCACTGGCAAGCTAGGGGTTAATGGCTCTGAAAATTAAATTAACTAAATGTTTCTGAAAAGAGCCTTTGGGTTTTTAAAAAATTACAACAACAAAATTAACCCCTAAAAAATGCACAGACAGCAAAATGCAGCAAAAAAAAGTGCACCTATGCTACTGCCAGTGATATATAGTGATCACTGGCAAGCTAGGGGTTAATGGCTCTGAAAATTAAATTAAATTAACTAAATGTTTCTGAAAAGAGCCTTTGGGCTTTTAAAAAATTACAACAACAAAATTAACCCCTAAAAAAATGCACAGACAGCAAAATGCAGCAAAAAAAAGTGCACCTATGTTACTGCCAGTGATATATAGTGATCACTGGCAAGCTAGGGGTTAATGGCTCTGAAAAGAGCCTTTGGTTCTATATTTTTTAACAAATAAAATAAATAAATCTCTCTCTCTGCTAAATACAGGTCTCTCTCTCCAACAAAATGGCAAGTGAGGAGAGGGAGGGAGATCCACACTGATCATAGTCAATATTTACAAATATTGACATGATCAGACAAATGGGGTATTTTATTATTATTATTTTTTTTAGGGTGGGAGGCTCAGATTGGGTGACCCTAGCTTGCCCCTATGATGATGCAGGCTAGGGACACCCCCAGAGGCCCCATGATGCACTGGGCATCGCCATCTTGGATGCCTAGTGAAGGGGGAGGGGGGGGGGCTATTTAGGGCTTTTTTTATTTTAATCGTTTTGTTTTTTTTTCTTTTTTAATTTTATTTTACAAGTAACTAAGTGCCTCGACCCACCGAGGCACTTAGCACACAAGCAGAGCATCGGAAGCGTGTCCGATCGCTTCCGATGCTCTGAAACACTGCCGGGCTCCACGTGGAGCGAAACCGGAAGTGATCACTCGTGGGGGAGTGATCAATCCGGTCCCGGCACTCGGGAACAGTATTGCAGGATGCCTAGACCTCAAGGCAAGCCTGCAATACTGTTAGAGCTTCCAGTGCTCTGTTAAACCGACGACGTATGCCATACGTCCTCGGTCGTTAAGTGCTTTTTTTCTGAGGACGTATGGCATACGTCGTCGGTCGTTAAGGGGTTAAATTTACTGAATCAAGAAAACATACCCTAGGCAACACTCTACACCAGAATTACTGAGGTGCCCTACCTGTCCTGCAACCCGCAGCAATCAGAGGAAAAAAACTATCCCGTTTACAATCCAGATTCCAGAGAAGCAAAAACAGCAAGAAGCCTTCTAAACAGCAGAGCCATCTGAAATATGCGCACCTCACTCTACAGGAAGTGAAGAAAAGCGCCAAAAATACTCTGACATCAAAGAATCAGAACCTCCCTAAAAGAACGGTCCTACAGCTGACAAAGTTTTTTTGTTTGTTTGTTTTTTAAAAAACAAGTTTCTTGAAAACAAGCTTAAAAACAAACAATAAAACCCCCAATAAAAATTTACATAATCCGTTACTAAAAACGGATCCTCAATGAGCCATCAATAAAATAAATAACTCCTCACACTAACAGTGCATGCAAAAACTGCCATAAAAACCTGCACCCTGACAGGAATAATAAAAAACGTCCCCCTGCAGCGTTTCAGCTGAATAAGTTCCACATTTTTCCCTGCTTACATAGAAAAATAAAACTGGCACTTACCTTAATAGTTATCTGTTCAGCAGTAGGACAGCTAACCTGGTTTGAGAGTATGCCATCCCTCACATGGACCTGTGGAAATATACAAAGACTGAGTAAACTTACTCAAGCTATCTAAATAGGGCAGCAAAATGTTTTGGGAAAACGCAGTGAGGATTGTACCCCACAAGTTCCCAATTGCTTAAACATGGGCTAAGGCTAGACCCTTTAGAAAGATCAGAGCAAACCTACTCTGCTTTTAAAATAAAAAAATCTTGATTGTAAATCAGACACCAAAACTTCACCTCCTCCTTGCACCGCAGGCAAAGAGAATGACTGGGGATTATGGGTAAGGGAAGTGACATATATAGCAGCTTTGCTGTAGTGCTCTTTGCCTCCTCTTGCTGGCCAGGGGTGATATTCCCACTAGTAATTGATGATTCTGTGGACTCACCATATCTTAGGAAAGAAATAACCAATATCAATGAATACATGTGAAATTAACATGATGGTCTTCAGAAGATAGTTTACGACACCTTCAAAATTATAAAGAAGCTAGCTTTAAGGGACATTGTACACTAGATTTTTATTTGCATAAATGTTTTGTAGATGATCCATTTATATAGCCTATCTGGGGTGTTTTTTGCAACAATGGATAGTTTTGCTTCTTTTTTTTAATAACATTGTGATGATTTTCAGACTCCTAACCAAGCCCCAAAGTATCAGATGTAGACCCAGGTCTACAGACTCCTGCTTACATAATATGTCTTTTCATAAGCAGAGTAGGGGGAAATGTCTGCTTTTCCTGATTTCCCTGCCCCTTTCATTGGGTGTCCCAGCTTAACCTCAACAGTGCTAAACTGGGAGCTTTTAAGTAAGTTTTTATAAAGTTTTATACTGGATGTTTATATCAGTATCTGTGCATATTCTTCTTTATAGTAGTGCCTATTACATTAAGTTAAATGAAAATTGGTGTACACTGTGCCTTTAATGTATTTGAGAGGCTGTGCTCAAACAGGATCAATGAGCTATTGTTTGGTGCAGTGCCCTGAAGTTTTTTTGGAAACAAATTATAGATAAAGTCTGAAACAAATCTTTAACCCAAATATAAAAATGGACCATTTTGTGTTGCTTTTAAAAGGACCCCAAAAGCTTAAATATAAACTTAAGAAAAATATTCCAAATTATAGGCAACTTGTTTTAAGAATATAATTACAAACATTTGTAAGAAATTAAACCTTCCTCCAGTCAGTAAATGAGAAAACATAGTAGAGAAACATACAGACCTAAAAGTTATGGTTTATGGAAAAAAAATTGGGAAGATTATTTGGAGAGTAAGAAAATGTGGGAATCTGCGAAATACTAAATGTTAAAAGTTACAGTTGCCTGCTATCAAAACTTGTACTCAATTTATCTCAATGTATTCAATTAATTATAAGACATTATTTAATTAATTTGTTAAATGTTTTCTTTCTTTTTTCAAGTATGCATTTTTTATAACTATACTGTATATAATAAATATATCATGTTCAAATAATACAATACATGATAATTGTAAGAAGAGGTAAAAAGAGATAGGGTAGATTTTATTAAAGAGGTTTTATTTTTTTTTATTTTCCTTTTGACTCAGCTTGTTCCTTGAGCACCTTGATTTTACATGGAAATACATTGTCCCCCATTTGGTTAATTATTCACATCATTAGACTATTGAGGGCCTCAATATTACACTTTTTTCTTCCTCCATCACTCATCTTGTAATATTGGTATTCTCAAACTATTTAACTTAAAGGGACATGAAAGTCAATTTTTTTTCATGATACAGACAGGGGATGCAATTTTAAATAACTTTCCAATTTATTTATATTATCCAATTTGTTTTGTTCTCTTTGTATCCTGAAAAGTATACCTAGGTAGGCTCGGAAGCTGCCGAAGGTTGCACATATATGCCTCTTGTTGTTGGCCTTTGGCTAGCTCCCAGTAGAGCATTGCTGCTCTTTCAACAAATTATATCAAGAGAATGAAGCAAGTTAGATAAGAGAAATAAAGTGGAAAGTTGATAAAAAATGTATGATCTATCTGAATCATAAAAGAAAAATTTGGGTTTAATGTTCTTTTAATATAAAATATATATGCTGACACATAGAACTAATCATTGAGCAAATCATTGTATCTACAAATTAAAAGGTACATTGTACTCTAAAAAATGTCCCCTTTAATGTGTTACCAAAGGTCCATTTTACCTGCTGGAGTGTATTTAATTGTTTGCAAACAGCTACTTCACCTTTATTTCTGATTTGAAATAGCAACATTTGCCTGCTGTAGCCCCAAATATACTGACAATTTGAGTAATAAACATTATGATGGAGAAAGAGATTTTGTATGTGAAATAGCTGCTTGCGTTTATTCAACCCCCAGCCATAACAATTTCCCATACATGCAATGCTCTGCAGTAGGTATATCATGTCATTTGTAACACATTAAGTGGAAACATATATTTTATAGTACAGTGTCCCTTTAAGTGTTAAGATGAGATAAATATTAGACAAAGAAAGGAATTCATTATAGTTATGTGCTACTATCTCATAAAAAAATAAAAGTAACCCTATATGAAAATATAAGAATACATAAAGAATCAAAGTTTATGTTCCATTACATCAAACAAATAGGATGTTAAATGTAAATAAAATTAGATAAATATAACAAAAGTTAAAATAAAAAATGATATATTAGCATAAGAGTACCTGTTTACTATCTATCTCTGTTACAGGTGGATCAAAAATCTGTACATTCTCCTGGTCAACTGAGGGCGTTAAAGACTCCTCCATAAACACCGGCTTTTCTTGCAAGATCCATTTTCTGTACACCTTTACAACCTTCTTAGCGACAGAAACATCACAGGCAGGCAGCAAAAATGCCTGGAAGGAAAGAGAGGCATAAGGAATGTTATATATGTCATTATAAAAACAACACTTCAATAGTAAATGTAAAAATACCTCAAGGGAGTCAAACAATTTTCAATAACACCAAGAGTCTCCAAAAGCAAAATGTGTTGGGAAACACTGATATAAACATTAAAGGGACAGTAAAGTCAAAATTACATTTTCATGACTCAGATAGAGCAGGCAATTTTAAACAACTTTCCAATTTATTTCGGTTATCAAATTTGTTTAGCTCTCTTGGTATTTTTATTAAAGAGTAAAACTAGATTGGCTCATAAGGGCTCAGGAGTGTGCATTTCTCTTTATTACTCTATGGCAGAAGTGTTTAGCAACATTGTATAACAAAGCTACAAATAATGTTGCAAAACACTGCTGCCATAGAGTACTAAAGACACGTGTACACTCCTGAGCTCTTATGAGCCTACCTAGTTTTACTCTTCAATAAAAGATACCAAGAGAATGAAGCAAATTTGAAAACAGAAGTTGGAAAATTGTTTAAAATGTCATGCTCTATCTGAATAATTAAAGTTTAAGCTTGACTGTACTGTTTCTTTAAGCCATTATTTCTTTGTTTTTAAAAGGGACACTGAACACAATTTTTTTCTTTTGTGATTCAGATACAGCATGCAATTTTATGCAACTTTCTATTTTACTCCTATTATCAATTTTTCTTTGTTCTCTTGCTATCTTTATTTGAAAAATAAGGCATCTAGGCTTTTTTTTGGTTTAGAACTCTGGACAGCACTTTTTTATTGGTGGATGAATTTATGCACCAATCAGCAAGGACATTTCAAATAAAGATACCAAGAGAATGAAGAACATTTGATAATAGGAGTAAATTAGAAAGTTGCTTAAAATGCCATGCTCTATCTGAATCACAAAAGAATTTTTTTGGGTTCAGATTCCCTTTAAGTAAAGTCAATTTTGGAATCTTCTAAAGCCGCGTTTCGGGCAGCGCTTACTCCCTGCGCCGGCACATAGGCAGCGGTGATGACGTGGTGCTGTGGATACATCACCAGTTAGGGAACTTTGACAAAACACTCCCATCCCAACGTCCCACGCATTGACAGAGTAGTAGGCATGCACAAAGGGATCTGCAAAGTAGAGACGCTTCAAATTGCATGCAATATTTCTAATACCTTTTAAGTATTAGAAATATTGCATGCAAATATAAATGTCTCACATATGAATTATATATTGTAATCCATTATCGTGCAGTAGATCCCTTTGCACATGCGAACATTTATTAGTAGCTCCCTTACTTGTGAAAGTATTATTACATTTACAACACTTATTTATATAAATGTGTTAATTTAATAGTACTTTCACAAATCCTGATAATGCAGACATGATTAAAGGGACACTGAACCCAAATTTTTTCTTTAGTGATTCAGATAGAGCATGCAATTTTAAGCCACTTTCTAATTTACTCATATTATCAATTTTTGCTATTATTATTTGATAAAGAAGACATCTAAGCTTTTTTTTTATGGTTCAGTACTGTGGACAGCACTTTTTTATTGGTGGATGAATTTATCCACCAATCAGCAAGAAGGGGCCGGCATCTAAACTTACATTCTTGCATTTCAAATAAAGATACCAAGTGAATGAATAAAATGTTATAAAATGAGTAAATTAAAAAGTTGCTTAAAATTGCATGCTGTATCTGAATCATGAATGAACAAATTTGGGTTCAGTGTCCCTTTAACTTTTACATTATTGTAAACATGGCAGCCTCCACAAGCAACACGTGTATATAAATATACTGTATGTATAGTATTGCTCGTAGAGGCTGCCATGTTTACAAGTGTCTGAGTTTGCTCTGAAAAGTCCCAACTTTACCAGCACACTGGAAACGCTTGGACTTACATCATCAGAGCTCTGAGGGAATGCCCAGCGCCTCACTGTCAAGTGCTCACAAAATGCATCAAGCGAGTCCCAGTTAGATTGGAGCGCTTGCCGAATGCGGTGCGGTCTAAGTTAAACAAATATTACAAATGTTTGGTTATCATATAAAGTTGGATGTGAAGAGATGATGCATTCTCAACTGTGACCACAAGATGTCAGTATAGCATATAAGAAGAAAGTTCGAAAAAAAGGATTATGAATCCCAAAAGAACAAAGTGCATAGAAATACATTTGTACTTCTGATATTATGTATGTAAGTGTGTGTGTATAAATATTATATTATAGAAAAACAAACAGGTATCCCCTGTAATATAGGGCAGATACACTAATATAACTTAAGCCTCTCTAAACTCTCCAGTGTTGACAGTTCCTAGGTTACATAGTAAACGAGGCATCCTAGATCTGGAGGTCCTTGGCAGACTAAACATAATGTAGCAAGTCATTTTAAACAACTTTTAATTTACTTCTATTATCAAACTGTCTTTGTTCTATTGGTATTATTTGTTAAAAAGCAGGGAGACCTAGGTATCTCTTTAAAAAAAGAACATGGGAACAAAGCAAATTTGATAATAGAAGTACATTTGAAACACTTCTCTGTCGGAATCACAAAATACAATTTTTGGGTTTCATATCCCTTTAAGTAGTGTTCCACGCCATATTACATTTAAAGAGATAGAAAGGGTCAACATTTAAATTTGCATGGGTGCATTTTAATTTTAAATAGCAAAATGAGAAACCAGCCAATGCGTACAAGCTGCAGAAGTGCATATAACCCCAATGAGAAAAATGCAGCAGTGCTACTTAATTCTTCTTTATTTATTCCAATCAGGTATAAGACATAGCATGGCTATGTTTTGGGCTATCATGATGAGGGCCGATAGCCCGAAACATAATAATGCTAATCTCTTATACCTGATCGGAAAAAAAACTAAATTCATGCTTTCCTGATTAATTATTTTCTTTTCTGGCATGGAGAGTCCACAAATCCATTCTAATTACTAGTGGGAATTCAACTCCTGGCCACCAGGAGGCGGCAAAGAACACCCCAGCAAAGCTTTAATTATCCCTCCTACTTCCCACAATCCCCCAGTCATTCAGCCGAAGGAATATGGAAAGAGAAGAGGACACAAAGGCATAGGCCCAAAAAGAAACCTGCCTCTGGGAGGACTAGATTTGAATCCTATCCTGTATCTCTGGGAGACTACTTCCACTGCCCAAGGATCGAGAATGTAGCAAATCCAAGCCTGCTGAAAATAGGAAAGCCTGCCCCATACATGATCCGAGATTGGATAGGGGGCGGACCCTTCATGCTGATTTGTTCTCATAGGAAGGCTTCCTGGATTACTTCCCTTTTGCAAGGCTGGCTAGACATCCATTAAGTCTTGGCTTGCTCAGGTTTGGAAGGAGGAGGATTTTTGTCCCTTGAAGTTGCGAAAGGAACGAAAATTAGAAGTTTGGCGACCCTTAGGAAAATTATTTCAGCTAGACCAGGACCAAATAAAATCTTACTTGGATACCACGTCAGCAGACAAAGACTTTAGCCACAGAGCACTGTGAGATAGAACGGCAAAGCTAGAAATTTTTGCACCCAAACGGACTACTTGCATGCTGGCATCACAGATAAAGGTATTAGCCAGCTTTAAAGCCTTCATCCTGTCTTGGATCTCCTCTATTGTTATCTCCTCCGAAATAAGATTCGTCAAGGAGTCGCACCAGTGACCGCTGTAATACAAGCAACTGGTTGCCACTGTAGACCCTGGTGCAGAAACATCTTTCTTAAGTAACCTTCCAGTTTCCTATCCATAGGATCCTTAAAAGAGGTATGATCCTCAAGGGGAATAGTGGTTCTCTTGGCTAATGTAGAAATAGCGCCCTCTACTTTAGGAACAGAGCGCCAAAGGTCTCGCACAGAGTCAGCAACAGGAAACATCTTCTTAAAAACAGGAGACGGGGAAAACAGAATTTATGTTTACCTGATAAATTACTTTCTCCAACGGTGTGTCCGGTCCACGGCGTCATCCTTACTTGTGGGATATTCTCTTCCCCAACAGGAAATGGCAAAGAGCCCAGCAAAGCTGGTCACATGATCCCTCCTAGGCTCCGCCTACCCCAGTCATTCGACCGACGTTAAGGAGGAATATTTGCATAGGAGAAACCATATGGTACCGTGGTGACTGTAGTTAAAGAAAATAAATTATCAGACCTGATTAAAAAAACCAGGGCGGGCCGTGGACCGGACACACCGTTGGAGAAAGTAATTTATCAGGTAAACATAAATTCTGTTTTCTCCAACATAGGTGTGTCCGGTCCACGGCGTCATCCTTACTTGTGGGAACCAATACCAAAGCTTTAGGACACGGATGAAGGGAGGGAGCAAATCAGGTCACCTAAATGGAAGGCACCACGGCTTGCAAAACCTTTCTCCCAAAAATAGCCTCAGAAGAAGCAAAAGTATCAAACTTGTAAAATTTGGTAAAAGTGTGCAGTGAAGACCAAGTCGCTGCCCTACATATCTGATCCACAGAAGCCTCGTTCTTGAAGGCCCATGTGGAAGCCACAGCCCTAGTGGAATGAGCCGTGATTCTTTCGGGAGGCTGCCGTCCGGCAGTCTCGTAAGCCAATCTGATGATGCTTTTAATCCAAAAAGAGAGAGAGGTAGAAGTTGCTTTTTGACCTCTCCTTTTACCGGAATAAACAACAAACAAGGAAGATGTTTGTCTAAAATCCTTTGTAGCATCTAAATAGAATTTTAGAGCGCGAACAACATCCAAATTGTGCAACAAACGTTCCTTCTTTGAAACTGGTTTCGGACACAGAGAAGGTACGATAATCTCCTGGTTAATGTTTTTGTTAGAAACAACTTTTGGAAGAAAACCAGGTTTAGTACGTAAAACCACCTTATCTGCATGGAACACCAGATAAGGAGGAGAACACTGCAGAGCAGATAATTCTGAAACTCTTCTAGCAGAAGAAATTGCAACTAAAAACAAAACTTTCCAAGATAATAACTTAATATCAACGGAATGTAAGGGTTCAAACGGAACCCCCTGAAGAACTGAAAGAACTAAGTTGAGACTCCAAGGAGGAGTCAAAGGTTTGTAAACAGGCTTAATTCTAACCAGAGCCTGAACAAAGGCTTGAACATCTGGCACAGCTGCCAGCTTTTTGTGAAGTAACACAGACAAGGCAGAAATCTGTCCCTTCAGGGAACTAGCAGATAATCCTTTTTCCAATCCTTCTTGAAGGAAGGATAGAATCTTAGGAATCTTAACCTTGTCCCAAGGGAATCCTTTAGATTCACACCAACAGATATATTTTTTCCAAATTTTGTGGTAAATCTTTCTAGTTACAGGCTTTCTGGCCTGAACAAGAGTATCGATAACAGAATCCGAGAACCCTCGCTTCGATAAGATCAAGCGTTCAATCTCCAAGCAGTCAGCTGGAGTGAAACCAGATTCGGATGTTCGAACGGACCCTGAACAAGAAGGTCTCGTCTCAAAGGTAGCTTCCAAGGTGGAGCCGATGACATATTCACCAGATCTGCATACCAAGTCCTGCGTGGCCACGCAGGAGCTATCAAGATCACCGACGCCCTCTCCTGATTGATCCTGGCTACCAGCCTGGGGATGAGAGGAAACGGCGGGAACACATAAGCTAGTTTGAAGGTCCAAGGTGCTACTAGTGCATCCACTAGAGCCGCCTTGGGATCCCTGGATCTGGACCCGTAGCAAGGAACTTTGAAGTTCTGACGAGAGGCCATCAGATCCATGTCTGGAATGCCCCACAGCTGAGTGACTTGGGCAAAGATTTCCGGATGGAGTTCCCACTCCCCCGGATGCAATGTCTGACGACTCAGAAAATCCGCTTCCCAATTTTCCACTCCTGGGATGTGGATAGCAGACAGGTGGCAGGAGTGAGACTCCGCCCATAGAATGATTTTGGTCACTTCTTCCATCGCTAGGGAACTCCTTGATCCCCCCTGATGGTTGATGTACGCAACAGTTGTCATGTTGTCTGATTGAAACCGTATGAACTTGGCCCTCGCTAGCTGAGGCCAAGCCTTGAGAGCATTGAATATCGCTCTCAGTTCCAGAATATTTATCGGTAGAAGAGATTCTTCCCGAGACCAAAGACCCTGAGCTTTCAGGGATCCCCAGACCGCGCCCCAGCCCATCAGACTGGCGTCGGTCGTGACGATGACCCACTCCGGTCTGCGGAATGTCATCCCTTGTGACAGGTTGTCCAGGGACAGCCACCAACGGAGTGAGTCTCTGGTCCTCTGATTTACTTGTATCTTCGGAGACAAGTCTGTATAGTCCCCATTCCACTGACTGAGCATGCACAGTTGTAATGGTCTTAGATGAATGCGCGCAAAAGGAACTATGTCCATTGCCGCTACCATCAAACCGATCACTTCCATGCACTGCGCTATGGAAGGAAGAGGAACGGAATGAAGTATCCGACAAGAGTCTAGAAGTTTCGTTTTTTTCTGGCCTCTGTCAGAAAAATCCTCATTTCTAAGGAGTCTATTATTGTTCCCAAGAAGGGAACCCTTGTTGACAGAGATAGAGAACTCTTTTCCACGTTCACTTTCCATCCATGAGATCTGAGAAAGGCCAGGACAATGTCCGTGTGAGCCTTTGCTTGAGGAAGGGACGACGCTTGAATCAGAATGTCGTCCAAGTAAGGTACTACAGCAATGCCCCTTGGTCTTAGCACAGCTAGAAGGGACCCTAGTACCTTTGTGAAAATCCTTGGAGCAGTGGCTAATCCGAAAGGAAGCGCCACGAACTGGTAATGCTTGTCCAGGAATGCGAACCTTAGGAACCGATGATGTTCCTTGTGGATAGGAATATGTAGATACGCATCCTTTAAATCCACTGTGGTCATGAATTGACCCTCCTGGATGGAAGGAAGAATAGTTCGAATGGTTTCCATCTTGAACGATGGAACCTTGAGAAACTTGTTTAAGATCTTGAGATCTAAGATTGGTCTGAACGTTCCCTCTTTTTTGGGAACTATGAACAGATTGGAGTAGAACCCCATCCCTTGTTCTCTTAATGGAACAGGATGAATCACTCCCATTTTTAACAGGTCTTCTACACAATGTAAGAATGCCTGTCTTTTTATGTGGTCTGAAGACAACTGAGACCTGTGGAACCTCCCCCTTGGGGGAAGCCCCTTGAATTCCAGAAGATAACCTTGGGAGACTATTTCTAGCGCCCAAGGATCCAGAACATCTCTTGCCCAAGCCTGAGCGAAGAGAGAGAGTCTGCCCCCCACCAGATCCGGTCCCGGATCGGGGGCCAACATTTCATGCTGTCTTGGTAGCAGTGGCAGGTTTCTTGGCCTGCTTTCCCTTGTTCCAGCCTTGCATTGGTCTCCAAGCTGGCTTGGCTTGAGAAGTATTACCCTCTTGCTTAGAGGACGTAGCACTTTGGGCTGGTCCATTTCTACGAAAGGGACGAAAATTAGATTTATTTTTTGCCTTGAAAGGCCGATCCTGAGGAAGGGCGTGGCCCTTACCCCCAGTGATATCAGAGATAATCTCTTTCAAGTCAGGGCCAAACAGCGTTTTCCCCTTGAAAGGAATGTTAAGTAGCTTGCTCTTGGAAGACGCATCAGCTGACCAAGATTTCAACCAAAGCGCTCTGCGCGCCACAATAGCAAACCCAGAATTCTTAGCCGCTAACCTAGCCAATTGCAAAGTGGCGTCTAGGGTGAAAGAATTAGCCAATTTGAGAGCATTGATTCTGTCCATAATCTCCTCATAAGGAGGAGAATCACTATCGACCGCCTTTATCAGCTCATCGAACCAGAAACATGCGGCTGTAGCTACAGGGACAATGCATGAAATTGGTTGTAGAAGGTAACCCTGCTGAACAAACATCTTTTTAAGTAAACCTTCTAATTTTTTATCCATAGGATCTTTGAAAACACAACTATCCTCTATGGGTATAGTGGTGCGTTTGTTTAAAGTGGAAACCGCTCCCTCGACCTTGGGGACTGTCTGCCATAAGTCCTTTCTGGGGTCGACCATAGGAAACAATTTTTTAAATATGGGGGGAGGGACGAAAGGAATACCGGGCCTTTCCCATTCTTTATGAACAATGTCCGCCACCCGCTTGGGTATAGGAAAAGCTTCTGGGAGCCCCGGGACCTCTAGGAACTTGTCCATTTTACATAGTTTCTCTGGGATGACCAACTTGTCACAATCATCCAGAGTGGATAATGCCTCCTTAAGCAGAATGCGGAGATGTTCCAACTTAAATTTAAACGTAATCACATCAGGTTCAGCTTGTTGAGAAATGTTCCCTGAATCAGTAATTTCTCCCTCAGACAAAACCTCCCTGGCCCCATCAGACTGGGTTAGGGGCCCTTCAGAACCATTATTATCAGCGTCGTCATGCTCTTCAGTATCTAAAACAGAGCAGTCGCGCTTACGCTGATAAGTGTTCATTTTGGCTAAAATGTTTTTGACAGAATTATCCATTACAGCCGTTAATTGTTGCATAGTAAGGAGTATTGGCGCGCTAGATGTACTAGGGGCCTCCTGAGTGGGCAAGACTCGTGTAGACGAAGGAGGGAATGATGCAGTACCATGCTTACTCCCCTCACTTGAGGAATCATCTTGGGCATCATTGTCATTGTCACATAAATCACATTTATTTAAATGAATAGGAATTCTGGCTTCCCCACATTCAGAACACAGTCTATCTGGTAGTTCAGACATGTTAAACAGGCATAAACTTGATAACAAAGTACAAAAAACGTTTTAAAATAAAACCGTTACTGTCACTTTAAATTTTAAACTGAACACACTTTATTACTGCAATTGCGAAAAAACATGAAGGAATTGTTCAAAATTCACCAAATTTTCACCACAGTGTCTTAAAGCCTTAAAAGTATTGCACACCAAATTTGGAAGCTTTAACCCTTAAAATAACGGAACCGGAGCCGTTTTTAACTTTAACCCCTTTACAGTCCCTGGTATCTGCTTTGCTGAGACCCAACCAAGCCCAAAGGGGAATACGATACCAAATGACGCCTTCAGAAAGTCTTTTCTAAGTATCAGAGCTCCTCTCACATGCGACTGCATGTCATGCCTCTCAAAAACAAGTGCGCAACACCGGCGCGAAAATGAGGCTCTGCCTATGATTTGGGAAAGCCCCTAAAGAATAAGGTGTCTAAAACAGTGCCTGCCGATATTATTATATCAAAATACCCAGAATAAATGATTCCTCAAGGCTAAATATGTGTTAATAATGAATCGATTTAGCCCAGAAAAAGTCTACAGTCTTAATAAGCCCTTGTGAAGCCCTTATTTACGATCTTAATAAACATGGCTTACCGGATCCCATAGGGAAAATGACAGCTTCCAGCAGTACATCGTCTTGTTAGAATGTGTCATACCTCAAGCAGCAAGAGACTGCTCACTGTTCCCCCAACTGAAGTTAATTGCTCTCAACAGTCCTGTGTGGAACAGCCATGGATTTTAGTGACGGTTGCTAAAATCATTTTCCTCATACAAACAGAAATCTTCATCTCTTTTCTGTTTCTGAGTAAATAGTACATACCAGCACTATTTCAAAATAACAAACTCTTGATTGAATAATAAAAACTACAGTTAAACACTAAAAAACTCTAAGCCATCTCCGTGGAGATGTTGCCTGTACAACGGCAAAGAGAATGACTGGGGTAGGCGGAGCCTAGGAGGGATCATGTGACCAGCTTTGCTGGGCTCTTTGCCATTTCCTGTTGGGGAAGAGAATATCCCACAAGTAAGGATGACGCCGTGGACCGGACACACCTATGTTGGAGAAAAGGGCATACCGGCTTCTCCCATTCCTGAGATAGAATGTCAGATATGAGATCTGGAATAGGAAATACATCCACAGATGTGGGTTTGACATCAAAGGCTCTATTGAGTTTATTAGCCTTTTTAGGAGTTTCTGTGACTGTAGTTTCAGAAACCTCCAAAGTAGCTAGAACCTCTTTCAAAAATAAACAGAGGTGCTCAATCTTAAATCTAAAATTAACCTCCTGTGAGTCTGCTGTACTAACTACAGCAGACTCAGAGTCAGAAATCTCGCCCTCAGAAGCAACCAAGGAGCGATCCTCCTCAGATAACTGAAATAAACTGGCTAAAGCAGTCTTGGCGGAATCAGAAATACCTGATTTTGAAGAAATATTCTTAGATTTTTCTTTTACGTTTACCTGAAATAGGTAAGACACTCAGAGCTGCAGAAACTGCAAAAGTCAGTTGTGCAGCAAAATCACCTGGTAAATATACAACTGCTATAGACAGGGATGTCTGAGGAGAAAGTTGAGGCATGACATGGACAACATTAACCTGAAAGATAGATGGCTCTGAGAGGGTCTCTTTATTTTTGAAAAGTAACATTTTATTCACACAAAACTACACAGGGAGAATAACCTGAGCCTCAAGGCAATATAAACATTTAGAAAAGGACAGAGATATAGCAGAATCCATGAGTCCTACAAAGGTATTGATTCCCAGTTAGTAAAATCAATCTACAAATGTTAAACAAAAAAGTTGAGACAAATATATCTTAATAAAAGTTTTTACTAAATAAGAAGTAGAAATCCACGGGTACTTCTATATCCCCAGCTCTGCTGAGATAAACTCCCGCCTCCGGCGACACAAGGAAGCAGGAGCGCTGAATTTAGGGCTAAGTGCGATCCCTCAAAACTGCAGGTTTATAAGTATCATGCAGAGATTAATAAAGAGATAGCTGCTTTTATTATCACTCCGGTAGAAGAGAGAAGACTCCAATGATCCTCCGCTCAGCAAGCCGACAGCATACTGAATACCAGAAGGATCTGCTCAACGGAAGAGTAGCTGGCCGGTCATGTGACCGTAAATAAAATAAAATGTGACACAGAAAGAAAATGTGCGCTTCTGCAGTGCTGAGTTTCTGTGTTTAGCATGCTTAAGTAAATAATTTGCACAGTTTATAATGCCTTTACTCAGTGAAGCACAAATAACTAACTATATAATCCCCTGAGCCACAGTCCTACTACCATGTAGAACCCCTAGTTATAAAAGGGATTACATGAGCATAATTAACCCAGGTTGAGTCAGCCTCAAAGCAGAAAAGTGCCCTGGACCTGCTGCCCAAATATAATCCCCAATGTGAAGGGATATTATTTTCAGACTTCCACTAAAAGGATTGACACCCAGAAGTGCCATATCCTAACCTAGAAGGTAAAAAGCACTTACCTGTGGAATATAGCTGCAGGGCAGGAACAGCTTCTCCGGTATGACAGACGAAAGAGAAGAGAAAGAATATCAGAGTAACCAACCCTGAATCTCTATATAGGGGTTAGCATAAGTGTTGGAAGAGAAGGGCTACCTCACCGACTTCCAACTGCTAAAAGCCACCACAACTCTTACTAAAGAGGATTAAGTGAACACAGCATAGCCTCAATCATTGCTTGAAGGGAAACTACCCATAAAAGATTAAATATCTTCAGACACCATCTTCGCACATCCTCCTGATGTACAAGGCAAAGAATGACAGGGAAATTGTGGTAAGTAGGAGGGATACTTAAAGCTTTGCTGGGGTGTTCTTTGTCTCCTCCTGGTGGCCAGGAGTTGAATTCCCACTAGTAATTAGAATGGATATGTGGACTCTCCATGCCATTGGAAAGAAAACCAATTATTTTCTACAATAATTTTTCATGGTTATACATTTAATTTATAAATAGAAGCATTTTTGTAATGTACTTCCATTAGCAAAAATGCTTCAAGTAAAAAGCTTTTACCGGGTTTTTTTTTTCCAGTGGGATACGCACATATGCACAGAGGGCCATGCACCAGTATTCACACACCATGCATGCTCGGATAGCTGGAAGTAGTGTGTATTATGTCTATGAAGACGTAATCTGTGTCACACAAGTAACTGCTGACTCTATAAGCAGGTGGTATTTGCATACTGGTACACAGGCCTTCATTGCATATGTGTGTATTCTGTTCAAATACAGTAATAACTTGTACTAGAAGCATTTTTGCTAATAGAATATAATGCAAAAATGCTTCTATTTCAAATTGGAATATACCCATATACATTAACAAGTTTGACCTTTTCTCCTATGTACTACTGCAAGTAATGTAGCAGTCATTGCTATGGTAAGCAAAGGACCTATTCATGTTACTTATAATGCAGCACTACTTGTTAGCAAGGAGAAAAATCCACCTTATGCCACAGATAAGTCAGAAAGAGACAGTTTTCAACATTTTATAATTAAAGAGCAGTCCATGCATTAGACAGCTGCAGTCCAAGATATTTTATACATAAAGGTAATGTCCATGATATCTTACAAAAGGAGCAGTGCACGTTATGCTACACTTAAAGGAACAGTTTACTTTAGAATTATTATTTAAAATGATAGATAATACCTTATTACATTCCTCAGTTTTGCATAACCAACACAGTTTTATTAATATACTTTTTACCTCTGTTAATACCTTGTAGATAAGCATCTGTAGACTGCCCCCTTATTTCAGTTCTTTTAACAGACTTGCATTTTAGCCAATCAGTGCTGACTCATAGGTAACTCCACAGAAGGGAGCATAATGTTATCTATATGACACACATGAACTAGCGCTGTCTATCTGTGAAAAACTGTAGAAAAACCCTGATATAAGATGTGGTTTTGAAGGGTGTCAAATATAAAGGATCTTTTTTTATGTAATTCTATGCAAATGTTACAAACCTGTCTGAAAACTTCATTAATAAAATTGACATAGCCCCGCGTGGACAGCAGAATTCTCTGCACCATGTCGTAGACTGTCTTCTGCTCCTCCTCTATACTGCAGAGGCTGGAGTTGCTGAGCCTCCTGTCGGATAAAGTGCTGCTGTTGGAGTGGTTCTTTTCCTGCTCCGCCACTCCGCTAGACTCTGACTCTGGGTTTTTTTCTAGGTTGACATTTACCACAGAGACAGCCTAGATAAAAATAAAATATTGTTAATTTTCCTATAATTGCAAGTCATAATAGAATGAATCTAAAATCAAACACAACACACGAGTGCAGAACCACGTTGCAGTCAGGTCTGCAAATTATACTTCTATTTTTCATTTAAAACATGAGAAATTAAATAATCTTTAAACGTTCCTTATTCAAAGTATAATGATGTGCAATAGGTTTGACACAATCCAATTAAATTTATTTTCCTGATGCTGGGACTCTATTTGTGAGTATGATATGATATAGGCATGCAACATTTCTATAAATGAATTATCCATTTCTAATGATGGGTCTCTGAACAAAATTTCCTTGACACTTTGTGTAAAACTCATATCTGTTTAATCTGTTATCTTATGTGCCTGAGAATGAATCTTAAAGGGACATAATACTCATATGCTAAAGCACTTGAAAGCAATGCAGCATAACTGTAAAAGGCTGTTGTGAAAATATCACCTGAACATATCTATGTAAAAATGGAAGATATTTTACCTCAAAAGTTCTTCAGCCCACAATAGCAAGTGCTCTGTGAAAAGTTAAACTTCAGCAACAGTCAGGTTACATGTTAAAGAAGAAATAAATAATAGCCAATAAGCATCAGCAGTGCTGAGGGCATGCTTTGCTTTGATCTCGTGAGATTTCACTGAAATTGTGAAAGATTTTATAGTAAACTTGCATAAGCTGAATAGGAAAATAAAATAACTGTCTGCACATGCCAGATGCACACTGGGACTAGCATCCAGATTGGCTGCTTAAAGTCTCTTTACAATGGCTGTGAATAAAATTTTGAGGTAAAATATCTTCCTTTTCTTACATAGAGATATTCAGGTGATATTTTCTAGTCAGCTTTTTACGGCTATGCTGCATCACTTTCAAGTGCTTAAACATTTGGGTATCATGTCCCTTTAAATACAGTAGAACTCATTAAAGTGTGCATAATGGCATTAAAGACAAAGCAATAGCAATTTTAAATGAGCAATAGATTTTTGTTTAACAAATAATTGCTACCCATGTATCATGTGACAGCCATCAGTCAATCACAGATTCATATATGTATACAATGTGAACTCTTACAAGTACTCAGTAGGAGCTGGAGCCTCATAAAGTGTGCACATAAAAATACAATTTGATAATGAAAGTTAATTGGAAAGTATATTAAAACAGTATGCTCTGACACATACAAGTTTAATTTTGATGTTAGTGTCCCCTTAAAATCTTTACAAGTATGTTTAACTTCTGCAAACCTCTAAAACAACCTCCAAATAAATTGTGCAAATTAGTACAATTTATTATTGCCCACCTGCTAAATAACCCTTGACAGAAGCCTTATAACTGGCTAAACTAAACTAAACTAGGACATTTTAGAGTTGAATGGGAGTCATGAGCCTGCAGACGCCCCCCATATTCTAGTACTAGAGGGATACCAATGGCACTACTATAACTATTAACAGAATCAAGTATATCCTTATCTATGGGGTGACAAATGAGTGGAATTCAACCACTATTTTAGTCAATAGCCTCTCATATTCTGGATGCAAAATGCCAGATTATCCATAGACACCACATGAAAATGCAGCTCCTGATGGTATCTGAGGTTGCAACATGAACTAAGGGAGACCAGTAACAAACTCACTCTTGGCCTTATCTCGTGAGTATATTTCTCTATCCAAACATAGCCGTACTGTATGTTTCCTCTGTTCTGTCCTTTGCAGTATGAGATTATACAGTTTGCTAATTCTCCATCGCAGTACAAACATCATTTAGGGTTATTTATATGAGCTCCTATACAGAAGAGATCTACTGCTAAGACTTACACAAAAATGGTGACTTTTTAACTGAACTATTAGAGACCATAATGGAAGAGCCTTACGTTTCGCTTCATTATATGGCAGACTTAATACAGATACAAACCCCAAAATCCTGAATTCAAACATTTTGAATTATTCCAAAATCCAGACTTTCAATAATATATATATATTTTTATTTTAAATACAATTATTAAAAATGACCATTTTCACCACCAGTAAGTCACAATCTTCTCTACTGGCTTCTTTGGTTTTTGTGTTCTAAAATACAAATGATAGTCTATATTTATTTAAAACATGAACGATTAGCTTTCTGATTACAGAATTATGCTATGTATACAAAAGTACTAAAAAGTGATATAAAACTATCTTTAGGGGTCAATTTATCAAAGGCTTCATAAGCCTTTCGACCCCCTATGACTGCAGGTTCTCACAAGAGAACCTGCACGCCGTATTTAACCAGCAGCGGTCATCATACAGCTGCTTCCTGATCGGGGAGATTGAAAGCTCCTGCCCCCGCGTGATTGGCTGTGCACGGGCCGGGGGTGGGATTGCACGCGAGCGCAAAAACATAATTTATGTAAGAACTTACCTGATAAATTTATTTATTTCATATTGGCAAGAGTCCATGAGCTAGTGACATATGGGATATACAATCCTACCAGGAGGGGCAAAGTTTCCCAAACCTCAAAATGACTATAAATACACCCCTCACCACACCCACAATTCAGTTTAATGAATAGCCAAGTAGTGGGGTGAAAAAATAGGGAGTAAAAAAAGCATACAAAAAGAGTAATGGAAATAAAAAAATTGTGCTTTTATACAAAAATTATAATCACCATAAAAAGGGTGGGCCTCATGGACTCAATATGAAAGAAATGCATTTACAGGTAAGTTCTTACATAAATTATGTTTTCTTTCATGTAATTGGCAAGAGTCCATGAGCTAGAAATACCGAAGATGTGGGAGACCACAGAAGAGTCACTAGAAAGGGCGGGATAAAATAAAAACAGCTATTTCCGCTGAAAAAAATAAAATCCACAAAAAAAAATAAGTCTTTATTATAAATTTCAAGAAAAAAAACTTAAATCATAAGCAGAAGAGTCAAACTGAGACAGTTGCCTGAAGAACTTTTCTACCAAAGACTGCTTCAGAAGAAGCAAACACATCAAAATGGTAAAATTTAGTAAATGTATGCAAAGACGACCAAGTTGCTGCTTTGCAAATCTGATCAACCAAAGCTTCATTCTTAAAAGCCCAAGAAGTGGCGACTGATCTAGTAGAATGAGCTTTAATTCTCTGAGGTGGAGACTGTCCTGCCTCCAAACAAGCCTTGTGAATCAAACGCTTTAACCAAGATGCCAAAGAAATGGCAGAGGTTTTCTGACCTTTCCTAGGACCAGAAAAAAACAACAAATAGACTAGAAGTCTTCCTAAAATCTTTAGTAGCTTCAACATAATATTTCAAAGCTCTTACAACATCCAGAAAATGTAAAGATCTTTCAAAAGTATTCTTAGGATTAGGAGACAAGGAAGGAACAACAATTTCTCTACTAATGTTGTTAGAATTCACAACCTTAGGAAGAAATTTAAACGAAGTCCGCAAAACAGCCTTATCCTTATGGAAAATCAGAAAAGGAGACTCACAAGAGAGAGCAGACAATTCGGAAACTCTTCTAGCTGAAGAGATAGCCAAAAGAAACAACACTTTCCAAGAAAATAGTTTAATATCCAAAGAATGCATAGGCTCAAAAGGAAGAGCTTGCAAAGCCTTCAAAACCAAATTAAGACTCCAAGGAGGAGAGATTGATTTAACAACAGGCTTGATATGAACCCAAGCCTGAACAAAACAGAGAATATCAGAAAGTTTAGCAATTTTTCTATGAAATAAAACAAAAAGAGCAGAGATTTCGTCAAGGTACTTGCAGATAAAACTTTATCCAAACCATCCCGAAAGAAACTGTAAAATTCTAGGAATCCTAAAAGAATGCCAAGAGAATTTATGAGAAAGAACCCATGAAATATAGGTTTTAAACCCGATAATAAATCTTCCTTGAAACAGACTTACGAGTAGCATAGTATTAATCACTGAGTCAGAGAGACCTCTATGACCAAGTACTAAGCGTTCAATTTACATACCTTCAAATTTAGCGATTTGAGATCATGATGGAAAAAACGGCCCTTGAGACAGAAGGTCTGGCCTTAAAGGAAGTGGCCAAGGTTGGAAACTGGACATCCGGACAAGATCCGCATACCAAAACCTGTGAGGCCATGCTGGTGCTATCAGAAACACATGCAATTGTTTCAATATGATCTTGGAGATCACCCTTGAAAGAAGAACTAGAGGCGGAAAAATGTAAGCAGGTTGGTAAAACCAAGGAACTGCCCTCCACCATCTCCGCCTGAGGATCCCTGGACCTGGAAAGGTACCTTGGAAGCTTCTTGTTTAGATGGGAAGCCATCAGATCTATTTCGGGGAGACCCCACATCTGTACAATCTGACAAAATACATCTGGATGGAGAGACCACTCCGCTGGATGGAAAGACTGACGACTGAGATAATCCGCTTCTTAATTGTCTACACCTGGGATATGTATCGCAGAAATTAGACAGGAGTTGGATTCCGCCCAAGAAAGTATTCAAGATACTCCTTTCATCGCTAAAGGACTGTGAGTCCCCCACTTGATGATTGACATATGCCACAGTTGTAATATTGTCTGAAAATGAATGAATGATTCTCTCTTTAACAGAGGCCAAGCCTGAAGAGCCCTGAAAATAGCACAGAGTTCCAAAATATTGATTGGTAACCTCGCCTTGAGTATTCCAAACTCCTTGTGCTGTCAGAGACCCCCAGACAGTTCCCCAACCTATGAGACTTGCATCTGTTGAAATCACAGATCAGAAAGGACGAACAAAAGAGGCCCCTTGAAGAATCCGATGATGGTCCAACCACCAGGACAGAGAGAGTTGAATGTTGGGATTTAAGTATATCAACTGTGATATCAGAGTATAATCCCTGCACAATTGATTCAGCATACAAAGCTGCAGAGGTCCGATGCTGCAGTCATGAGACCTAACACTTCCATGCACATAGCCACTGAAGGGAATGATCGAGACTGAAGGTTTCGACAGGCTGAAACCAATTTCATTCGTCTCCCGCCTGTTAAAGATAGAGTCATGGACACTGAATCTATCTGGAAATCTAAAAAGGTGACCCTTGTCTGAGAAATCAAGAAACTCTTTGGTAAATTGATCCTCCAACCATTTCTTTGAAGAAACAACACTAGTTGATTTGTGTGAGATTCTGCTAAATGTAAAGACTGAGCTAGTACCAAGATATTGTCCAAATAAGGAAACACTGCAATACCCTGCTCTCTGATTACAGATAGAAGGGCACCGAGAACCTTCAAAAAGATTCTTGGAGCTGTTGCTAGGCCAAATTAAAGAGCAACAAATTGGTAATGCTTGTCTAGAAAAGAGAATCTCAGAAAGCGATAGTGGTCTGGATGAATCGGAATGTGAAGATACTCATCCTGTAAGTCTATTGAGGACATGTAATGACCTTGCTGAACAAAAGGCAGAATAGTCCTTATAGTCACCATCTTGAAAGTTGGAACCCTTACAAATTGATTCAAAAACTTCAGATCCAGAACTGGTCTGAAAGAATTTTCCTTCTTCGGGAAAATGAATAGATTTGAATAAGAACACAGACCCTGTTCCAGGATTGGAACTGGTACAATTACTCCTGAAAGCTCTAGATCTGAACGAAACACACTTCAGAAAGGCCTGAGCTTTCACAGGATTTGTTGGAACATGAAAGAGAAAAAGTATTCTCACAGGAGGACTTATTCTGAAACCTATTCGATACCCCTGAGCGACAATATTCTGAAACCAATAATTTTGAACGGAACCTGCCCAAACGTCTTGAAATAATTTCAATCTGCCTCCCATCAGCAGAACTGGATTGAGGGCTGCACCTTCATACAGTCTTAGGGACTGGTGTTGGTTTCTTATAAGGCATGGATTTATTCCAACTTGAGGATGGCTTCCAATTGGAGCCAGAGTATTTAGGGGAAGGAGTGGTTTTCTGTTCTCTATTCTGACGAAAGGAACAAAACCGATTAAAAGCTTTAGATTTGCCTTTAGACTTTATCATGAGGCAAATAAACTCCCTTCCCCCCAGTAATAGTGGAAGTAATAGAAACCAACTGGGAACCAAACAAATTATTACCCTAGAATGATAGAGATAGTAACCTAGATTTAGATACCATGTCAGCATTCCAGGATTTGAGCCATAAAGCTCTTCTAGCTAAAAAAGCCAAAGACATAGATTTAACATTAATATTGATGATATCAAAAATAGCATCAAGGATAAAATGATTAGCATGTTGAAGCAAACAAACAATGTAATGCAAATCAGAGTCTTTTTCCCCGTTGTGCTAAGCTATCCAACCAAAAAGTTGATGCAGTCGCAACATCAGCCATAGAAAACATAATTTATTTAAGAACTTACCTGATAAATTAATTTCTTTCATATTGGCAAGAGTCCATGAGTTAGTGACATATGGGATATACAATCCTACCAGGAGGGGCAAAGTTTCCCAAACCTCAAAATGCCTACCCACAATTCAGTTTAACGAATAGCCAAGCAGTGGGGTGAT
Source organism: Bombina bombina (assembly GCF_027579735.1). Lineage (NCBI taxonomy): Eukaryota > Metazoa > Chordata > Amphibia > Anura > Bombinatoridae > Bombina > Bombina bombina. The sequence goes on from NC_069502.1 coordinate 972,476,058, forward strand.
AAAGAAAGGAGTAGAAAGCATCAACAAAGGAAATTTGGAAATAATTGTGCTTTATACAAAAAATCATAACCACCATAAAAAGGGTGGGCCTCATGGACTCTTGCCAATATGAAAGAAATGAATCGGGTAAGTTCTTACATAAATTATGTTTTCTTTCATGTAATTGGCAAGAGTCCATGAGCTAGTGACATATGGGATATCAATACCCAAGATGTGGAGTCTTCCACTCAAGAGTCCCTAGATAGGGAGGGAATAAAACAAAAACAGCCATATTCCGCTGAAAAAATTATCCACAACCCAAAATTAAGTTTATTTTCACTTTTGAAAGAAAAAAACTTAAATCAAAAAGCAGAAGAATCAAACTGAAACAGCTGCCTGAATAACTTTTCTACCAAAAACTGCTTCTGAAGAAGCAAATACATCAAAATGGTAGAATTTAGTAAATGTATGCAAAGAGGACCAAGTGGCTGCTTTGCAAATCTGATCAACTGAAGCTTCATTCTTAAAAGCCCATGAAGTGGAGACTGATCTAGTAGAATGAGCTGTAATTCTGTGAGGCGGGGTTTGACCCGACTCCAAATAAGCTTGATGAATCAAAAGTTTCAACCAAGAAGCCAAGGAAATAGCAGAAGCTTTCTGACCTTTCCTAGGACCAGAAAATAAAACAAATAGACTAGAAGTCTTCCTGAAATTTTTAGTAGCTTCCACATAATATTTCAAAGTTCTTACCACATCCAAAGAATGTAAGGATCTCTCCAAAGAATTCTTAGGATTAGGACATAAAGAAGGGACAACAATTTCTCTACTAATGTTGTTAGAATTCACAACCTTAGGTAAAAGTTGAAAAGAAGTCCGCAAAACTGCCTTATCCTGATGAAAAATCAAAAAAGGAGACTCACAAGAAAGAGCAGATAGCTCAGAAACTCTTCTAGCAGAAGAGATAGCCAAAAGGAACAACACTTTCCAAGAAAGTAGTTTAATGTCCAAAGAATGCATAGGTTCAAATGGAGGAGCCTGTAAAGCCCTCAGAACCAAATTAAGACTCCAAGGAGGAGAAATTGACTTAATGACAGGCTTAATACGAACTAAAGCCTGTACAAAACAGTGTATATCAGGAAGTATAGCAATCTTTCTGTGAAATAAAACAGAAAGAGCGGAGATTTGTCCTTTCAAGGAACTTGCAGACAAACCCTTATCCAAACCATCCTGAAGGAACTGCAAAATTCTAGGAACTCTAAAAGAATGCCAGGAGAATTTATGAGAAGAACACCATGAAATGTAAGTCTTCCAAACTCTATAATAAATCTTTCTAGAGACAGATTTACGAGCTTGTAACATAGTATTAATCACTGAATCAGAGAAACCTCTATGACTTAGAACTAAGCGTTCAATTTCCATACCTTCAAATTTAATGATTTGAGATCCTGATGGAAAAACGGACCTTGAGATAGTAGGTCCAGCCGTAACGGAAGTGGCCAAGACGGGCAACTGGACATCCGAACCAGATCCGCATATCAAAACCTGTGTGGCCATGCTGGAGCCACCAGCCACACAAGACTGTTCCATGATGACTTTGGAGATCACTCTTGGAAGGAGAACTAGAGGCGGGAAGATGTAAGCAGGTTGATAACATCAAGAAAGTGTCAGCGCATTCACTGCTTCCGCCTGAACATCCCTGGACCTGGACAGGTATCTGGGAAGTTTCTTGTTTAGATGAGAGGCCATGAGATCTATCTCTGGAAGCCCCCACATCTGAACAATCTGAGAAAACACATCTGGATGGAGAGACCACTCCCCTGGATGTAAAGTCTGGTGGCTGAGATAATCCGCCTCCCAATTGTCTACACCTGGGATATGCACCGCAGAGATTAGACAGGAGCTGGATTCCGCCCAAGCAAGTATCCGAGATACTTCTTTCATAGCTTGGGGACTGTGACTCCCACCCTGATGATTGACATAAGCCACAGTTGTGATATTGTCTGTCTGAAAACAAATGAACGGTTCTCTCTTTAGCAGAAGCCAGAACTGAAGAGCCCTGAGAATTGCATGGAGTTCTAAAATATTTATTGGTAATCTCGCCTCTTGAGATTTCCAAACCCCTTGTGCTGTCAGAGACCCCCAAACAGCTCCCCAACTTGAAAGACTCGCATCTGTTGTGATCACAGTCCAGGTTGGGCGAACAAAAGAAGCCCCTTGAACCAAACAATGGTGATCTATCCACCATGTCAGAGTGTCGTACATTGGGATTCAAGGATATTAATTGTGATATCTTTGTATAATCCCTGCACCACTGATTCAGCATACAAAGCTGTAGAGGTCTCATGTGAAAACGAGCAAAGGGGATTGCGTCCGATGCTGCAGTCATGAGACCTAAAACTTCCATGCACATAGCCACTAAAGGGAATGACTGAGACTGAAGGAGCCGACATGCTGCGACACTGAATCTATCTGGAAGCCTAAAAAGGTGACCGTTGTCTGAGGAATCAAGAAACTTTTTGGTAAATTGATCCTCCAACCATGTTTCCGAAGAAACAACACTAGTTGATTTGTGTGAGATAATGCAGTATGTAAAGACTGAGCTAGTACCAAGATATCGTCCAAATAAGGAAACACCGCAATACCCTGTTCTCTGATTACAGAGAGTAGGGCACCTAGAACCTTTGAAAAGATTCTTGGAGCTGTTGCTAGGCCAAATGGAAGAGCAACAAATTGGTAATGCTTGTCTAGAAAAGAGAATCTCAGGAACTGATAATGTTCTGGATGAATCGGAATATGAAGGTATGCATCCTGTAAGTCTATTGTAGACATATAATGTCCTTGCTGAACAAAAGGCAGAATAGTCCTTATGGTCACCATCTTGAAAGTTGGTACTCTTACATAACGATTCAAAATTTTCAGATCCAGAACTGGTCGGAACAAATTTTCTTTCTTTGGTACAATGAATAGGTTTGAATAAAACCCCAAACCTTGTTCCTGAGGAGGAACTGGCATGATTACCCCTGAAGACTCCAGGTCTGAAACACACTTCAGAAAAGCCTGAGCTTTTACTGAATTTACAGGAATGTGTGAGAGAAAAAAATCTTCTCACAGGAGGTCTTACTTTGAATCCTATTTGATACCCTTGAGAGACAATGCTCTGAATCCAATGATTTTGGACAGATTTTATCCAAAAATCCATGAAAAACCTTAATCTGCCCCCTACCAGCTGAGCTGGAATGAGGGCCGCACCTTCATGCGGACTTAGGGGCAGACTTTGGTTTCCTAAATGGCTTGGATTTATTCCAATTTGAGGAAGGCTTCCAACTGGAAGCAGATTCCTTGGGAAGAGGATTGAGTTTTTGTTCCTTATTCTGACGAAAGGAACGAAAACGAGTTAGACGCCTTAGATTTACCCTTAGGTTTTTTATCCTGAGGCAAAAAAACTCCTTTTCCTCCAGTGATAGTTGAAATAATAGAATCCAACTGAGAACCAAAATAAATTATTACCTTGGAAAGAAAGAGATAGTAATCTAGATTTAGATGTCATATCAGCATTCCAAGATTTAAGCCACAACGCTCTTTTCTAGCTAAAACAGCTAAAGACATGGATCTAACATCAATTTTGATAATATCAAAAAATGGCATCACAAATAAAATGATTAGCATGTTGCAGTAAGCGAACAATGCTAGATATGTCAGAATCCAATTCATGTTGCGCTAAATTTTCCAACCAGAAAGTTGATGCAGCCGCAACATCACCCAAAGAAATAGCAGGTCTGAGAAGATGACCTGAATATAAATAGGCCTTCCTTAGATAAGATTCAAGCTTCCTATCTAAAGGATCCTTAAAGGAAGTGCTATCTTCCATAGGAATAGTGGTACGTTTAGCAAGAGTAGAAATAGCCCCATCAACTTTGGGGATCTTTTCCCAAAACTCTATAGATTTTGCTGGTAAAGGATACAATCTCTTAAACCTTGAAGAAGGAATAAAGGAAGTACCTGGCTTATTCCATTCCCTAGAAACCATATCAGAAATCGCCTCAGGAATGGGAAAAACACCTGGGGAAACCACAGGAGGTTTAAAAACAGCATTTAAACGTTTATTAGACTGAACGTCAATAGGACTGGTTACCTCAATATCCAAAGTAATTAACACTTCTTTTAATAAAGAACGCATATACTCTATTTTAAATAAATAAGTAGATTTGTCAGTGTCAATATCTGAGGAAGGATCTTCTGTTTCAGATAGATCCTCATCAGAAGAGGATGAATTATTATGTTGTTGGTCATTTGAAATTTCATCAGCTAAATGAGAAGTTTTAAAAGACCTTTTACGTTTATTAGAAGGTGGAAATGCAGACAAAGCCTTCATAATAGAATCAGAAACAAATTCTTTAAAATTTACAGGTATATCATGCACATTAGAAGTTGAAGGAACTGCAACTGGCAATGTACTATTACTGATAGAAACACTATCTGCATGTAAAAGTTTATCATGACAACTATTACAAATGACATTCGGTGGAATAATTTCTACAATTTTAAAACAAATGCACTTAGCTTTGGTAGAACCGATGTCAGGCAGCAATGTTCCAGCAGAAACTTCAGAGACAGGATCAGTTTGGGACATCTTGCTTAATGTAAGAGAAAAAACAACATATAAAGCAAAATTATCTATTACCTTAAATGACAGTTTCAGGAGTGGGAAAAAATGCAAAAGCATAGGCCTCTTGATAGAGAAGAAAGCAGGAGGCAAACATCAATGGGGTATTGAAATAATGAAAAAAATTTGGCGCGAAGTATGATGCGCAACGTAACGTAAACTTTTTTGGTGCCAAAAATGACCGGAAATGACACACTTGCGTCACTAATGACGCCGCCGTGTGAAAGGTCTCGGCTTCACGTATGACGCCGGAAATGACGAAGTTGCGTCATAAACGTCTTTTTTTGCGCCAAAAAAAGATTTGCGCCAAAAATGACGCAATAAAGTCTAACATTTGACGCACCTGCGAGCCTAACACCCACAATTGCAAAAAGTAGTCAAATTGAAAAAAAGACTAAACCCCAGGTAATAAATAAATTTCTTAAAGTGTTTACATTCAAAATATGAAACTGACAGTCTGCAGAAGGAAATACATGAAGCTGACTCATGGCAAATATAAGTACAATACATATATTTAGAACTTTATATAATTGCATAAAGTGCCAAACCATAGCTGAGAGTGTCTTAAGTAATAAAAACATACTTACCAAAAGACACCCATCCACATATAGCAGATAGCCAAACCAGTACTAAAACAGTTATTAGTAGAGGTAATGGTAAATTGAGAGTATATCGTCGATCTGAAAAGGGAGGTAGGAGATGAATCTCTACGACCGATAACAGAGAACCTATGAAATAGACCCCCCGTTAGGGAAATCATCGTTTTCAAATAAGTGATACTCCCTTCACGTCCCTCTGACATTCGCTGTACTCTGAGAGGAATCGGGCTTCAACAATGCTGAGAAGCGCATATCAACGTAGAACTTACTTCACCACCTCCATAGGAGGCAAAGTTTGTAAAACTGAATTGTGGGTGTGGTGAGGGGTGTATTTATAGGCATTTTGAGGTTTGGGAAACTTTGCCCCTCCTGGTAGGATTGTATATCCCATATGTCACTAGCTCATGGACTCTTGCCAATTACATGAAAGAAATGGCAGGTCTGAGCATATAGCCAGAATGCAAATAAGCTATCCTTAGATAAGATTAAATCTTGCTATCTAAAGGATCCTTAAAAGAGGTACTATCTTCCATAGGAACAGTAGTACGTTTAGCAAGAGTAGAAATAGCCCCATCAATCTTAGGGACTTTTTCCCAAAACTCTAATTTAGCCACTGGCAAAGGAAACAACTTTTTAAACCTTGAAGAAGGAATAAAAGAAGAACCAGGCTTATACCATTTCTTAGCAATAACATCCGAAATAGCATCAGTAACAGGAAAAACCTCAGGAGTAGTCACAGGAGGTTTATAGACAGAATTTAAATGTTTACTGGATTTATTATCAAGAGGATCAGACTCCTCAATATCCAAAGTTATTAACACTTCTTTTAACAAAGAACGAATATACTCAATCTTAAAAAGATAAGATGATTTATCAGTGTCAATGTCTGAAGTAGGAGGAGTCAGAGAGATCGTCATCAGAGGAGGATATATCAGTATGTTGCCAGTCATTACAATTTTCATCAGTATCATGAGAAGTTTTAAAAGACCTTTCACGTTTATTTGAAGGTAAGATAGAAGCCATAGTCTTCTGTATCGCCTCACCAATATAATTTTTCATATCAACAGGGATATCATGTACTTCAGATGTTGAAGGAACAACAGATACTGTACTAGCACTAATAGAAACCTTTTCTGCATGCAAAAGCTTATCATGACAACGGTTACATACTACAGCTAGAGATATAATCTCCCCTAGCTTACAACAGATACACTTAGCGTAGAACTGTGTTCAGGCAGCATGGTTCCTACAGCAGCTTTTGAGACAGGATCAGATTGAGACATCTTGTAAAATGTAAAAAAGAAAAAATAACATTAAACAGAAATATCTTATTTCCACATATAGCAGTTTCAAGAATGAGAAAAAATGCAAATGCTAAAAATTTGCAAAAAAAAAAAGCAAATAGCATAGCCCTCTGAGCATAAAGAAGGCAAGGAGCATATAGGAAGTGAGGTAAAATAAAACTAAATTTTTTTTGCACAAAGTATGATGCACGACGCAAAAGGAAGTTGAGAATTTTTGACGCCAACAAACATCTGGAAATGACGCAACTCGTGTCATAACAAACACAATTTCAAGCCAAACAACCTAGCGTCAACTAAGACGATGAAAATGACGAACTTGCGTCATGACAGACCCACATTCGCACCAAAAAAAATTATCGCGTCAAGAATGACGCAATAAATAACAGCATTTTGCGCCCTCGCAAGCCTAATTTTCCCGCAAGTTTTCCAAAGAAAAAACAAATGAAATCGAAAAAAAAGACTATACCCCAGTAAAGATAAACTTCCTAAAAACAAAATTTATGCTTACCTGATAAATTTATTTCTCTTGTGGTGTATCCAGTCCACAGGTTCATCCATTACTTGTGGGATATTCTCCTTCCCAACAGGAAGCTGCAAGAGGACACCCACAGCAGAGCTGTCTATATAGCTACTCCCCTAACTGCCACCCCCAGTCATTCGACTGAAGACAAGCAAGAAAAAAGGAGAAACTATAGGGTGCAGTGGTGACTGTAGTAAAAATAAAAAACACCTGCCTAAAAATGACAGGGCGGGCCGTGGACTGGATACACCACAAGAGAAATAAATTTATCAGGTAAGCATAAATTTTGCTTTCTCTTGTAAAGGTGTATCCAGTCCACGGGTTCATCCATTACTTGTAGGATACCAATACCAAAGCTTTAGGACACGGATGAAGGGAGGGACAAGGCAGGCCCTTAAACGGAAGGCACCACTGCCTGTAAGACCTTTCTCCCAAAAATAGCCTCCGAAGAAGCAAAAGTATCGAATTTGTAGAATTTAGAAAGGGTATGAAGCGAAGACCAAGTCGCCGCCTTACAAATCTGTTCAACAGAGGCCTCATTTTTAAAAGCCCATGTGGAAGCTACCGCTCTAGTGGAATGAGCTGTAATTCTTTAAGGAGGCTGCTGGCCAGCAGTCTCATAAGCTAAGCGTATTATACTTCTTAGCCAAAAAGATAGAGAAGTTGCCGAAGCCTTTTGACCTCTCCTCTGTCCAGAGTAAACAAACAAAGCAGATGTTTGACGAAAATCCTTAGTAGCTTGTGAATAAAACTTTAAAGCACAAACCACATCAAGATTGTGTAAAAGACGTTCCTTCTTTGAGGAAGGATTAAGACATAATGAAGGAACAACCATCTCCTGATTGATGTTCTTATTAGATACTACCTTAGGAAGAAACCCAGGTTTGGTACGCAAAACTACCTTATCTGCATGGAAAATCAGATAAGGGGAATCACACTGTAAAGCAGATAACTCCGAAACTCTTCGAGCCGAGGAGATAGCTACTAGAAACAGAACTTTCCAAGATAAAAGTTTAATATCTATGGAATGCAGAGGTTCAAATGGAACCCCTTGAAGAACCTTAAGAACTAAATTTAAACTCCATGGCGGAGCAACAGGTTTAAACACAGGCTTAATTCTAACTAAAGCCTGACAAAACGCCTGAACGTCTGGAACCTCAGCCAGATGTTTGTGCAAAAGAATAGACAGAGCAGAGATCTGTCCCTTTAAGGAACTAGCAGACAATGCTTTCTCCAATCCCTCCTGGAGAAAAGATAATATTCTAGGAATCCTGACTTTACTCCATGAGTAACCCTTGGATTCACACCAATGAAGATATTTACACCATATCTTATGATAGATTTTCCTGGTGACAGGCTTTCGAGCCTGAATTAAGGTATCAATGACCGACTCGGAAAAACCACGCTTTGATAGAATCAAGCGTTCAATCTCCAAGCAGTCAGACGCAGAGAAATTAGATTTGGATGTTTGAAAGGACCTTGAAGTAGAAGGTCCTGACTCAGCAGCAGAGTCCATGGTGGAAAGGATGACATGTCCACCAGATCTGCATACCAAGTCCTGCGTGGCCACGCAGGGGCTATCAAGGTCACCAAAGCTCTCTCCTGCCTGATCTTGGTAATCAGATGAGGGAGCAGAGGAAACGGTGGAAACACATAAGCCAGGCTGAAGGACCAGGGCGCTGCTAGAGCATCTATCAGCGCTGCCTGGGGATCCCTGGACCTGGACCCGTAACAAGGAAGCTTGGCGTTCTGACGAGACGCCATGAGATCCAGTTCTGGTTTGCCCCATAGATGAATCAACTGGGCAAATACCTCCGGATGGAGTTCCCACTCCCTCGGATGAAAAGACTGCCGACTTAAAAATCCGCCTCCCAGTTCTCTACTCCTGGGATATGGATAGCTTAGCGATGGCAAGAGTGAACCTCTGCCCATAGAATTATCTTTGAAACCTCCAACATCGCCAGGGGGCTCTTTGTACCCCCCTGATGGTTGATATAGGCTACAGTCGTGATGTTGTCTGACTGAAATCTGATGAACCTGACCGCAGCTAGCTGAAGCCAAGCCTGAAGAGCATTGAATATCGCTCTTAGTTCCAGAATGTTTATCGGAAGGAGGGCTTCCTCCTGAGTCCACGAACCCTGAGCCTTCAGGGAGTTCCAGACTGCGCCCCAGCCCAGAAGGCTGTCATCTGTCGTCACTATAGTCCATTCTGGCCTGCGGAAGCTCATTCCCCTGGACAGATGGACCCGAGATAGCCACCAGAGAAGAGAATCTCTGGTCTCTTGATCCAGATTTAGCAGAGGGGACAAATCTGTGTAATCCCCATTCCACTGATTGAGCATGCAAAGTTGCAGTGGTCTGAGATGTAGGCGGGCAAACGGAACTATGTCCATTGCCGCTACCATTAAGCCAATTACTTCCACACACTAAGCCACTGACGGCTGAGAAGTGGAATAAAGAGCACGGCAGGAAGTTAGAAGCTTTGACAACCTGACCTCCATCAGAAAAATCTAGGAAGGAAACTCTTTTGAGAGGGGAGAGAGAACTCTTTTCTTCGTTCACCTTCCACCCGTGAGACCTCAGAAAGGCCAGAACAATGTCCGTATGGGACTTGGCGATTTGAAAAGTCGATGCCTGTATCAGAATGTCGTCTAGGTAAGGGGCCAACGCTATGCCCCATGGCCTTAGAATCGCCAGCAGGGACCCTAGAACCTTCGTAAAGATTCTTGGTGCTGTGGCTAACCCGAAGGGAAGAACCACAAACTGGTAATGCCTGTCTAGGAAGGAGAACCTGAGAAACCGATGATGATCTCTGTGTATCGGAATGTGGAGATAAGCATCCTTTAAGTCCACGGTAGTCATATATTGACCCTCCTGGATCAAAGGTAGGATGGTTCGAATAGTATCCATCTTGAAGGATGGGACCCTGAGAAATTTGTTTAGGATCTTGAGATCCAAGATTGGTCTGAAAGTTCCCTCTTTTTTGGGAACTATAAACAGATTTGAATAGAATCCTTGCCCCTGTTCCTCCCTTGGAACTGGGTGGATCACTCCCATGACCAGAAGGTCTTTAACACAACGTAAGAATGCCTCTCTCTTTATCTGATTTGCAGATAATTGTGAGAGATGAAATATCCCTTTTGGAGATGAGGCTTTGAAATCCAGAAGATATCCCTGTGAAACGATCTCCAGAGCCCAGGGATCCTGGACGTCTCTTGCCCAAGCCTGGGCGAAGAGAGAAAGTCTGCCCCCAACTAGATCCGGTCCCGGATCGGGGGCTACTCCTTCATGCTGTCTTAGAGGCAGCAGCAGGTTTTTTGGCCTGCTTTCCCTTGCTCCAAGCCTGGTTAGGTCTCCAGACTGGCTTGGACTGGGCGGAATTTCCTTCTTGTTTTGTAGTAGAGGAAGTTGAAGCTGCACCACTCTTGAAGTTCCGAAAGGAACGAATATTAGTCTGTTTGGTCCTTAATTTGTTGGACCTATCCTGGGGAAGGGCGTGGCCCTTCCCTTCAGTAATATCAGAAATGATCGCCTTCAGTCCAGGCCCGAATAGGGTCTGCCCCTTGAAGGGAATGTTGAGAAGTTTAGACTTTGAAGTAACGTCAGCTGACCAGGATTTAAGCCATAGCACCCTACGCGCCTGAATGGCAAAACCTGAATTCTTAGCCGTTAGCTTAGTTAAATGAAAAACGGCGTCAGAAATAAATGAATTGGCTAACTTAAGAGCTTTAAGCCTGTCTAGGATATCATCCAACGGGGTCTCCACCTGAAGAGCCTCTTCAAGAGACTCGAACCAGAAAGCCGCTGCAGCAGTGACTGGGGCAATGCATGCAAGAGGCTGGAGAATAAAACCTTGTTGTATAAAGATTTTCTTAAGGAAACCCTCTAATTTTTTATCCATTGGATCTAGGAAAGCACAACTGTCCTCGACGGGGATAGTTGTACGCTTAGCTAGGGTAGATACTGCTCCCTCCACCTTAGGGACCGTCTGCCACGAGTCCCGTGTAGCGGCATCTATGGGAAACATCCTTTTAAAACGCAGGAGGGGGAGAGAACGGTACACCTGGTCTATCCCATTCCTTTGTAATAATTTCTGAAAACCTCTTAGGGATTGGAAAAACATCAGTGTAAACAGGCACTGCAAAGTATTTGTCCATTTTACACAATTTCTCTGGGACTACAATGGTGTCACAGTCGTCCAGAGTTGCTAAAACCTCTTTGAGCAACAAGCGGAGGTGTTAAAGCTTAAATTTAAATGCTGTCATTTCAGCGTCAGACTGGAGTAACGCCTTCCCTGAATCAGAAATGTCACCCACAGATAAAAGCTCTCCTGCTTCGGCCTCTGTACATTGTGAGGGTATATCAGACATAGCTACTAAAGCGTCAGAAAGCTCTGTATTTGTTCTAGCCCCAGAGCTGTCTCGCTTTCCTTGTAACCCTGGCAGTTTGGACAATACCTCTGTGAGGGTATTATTCATAACTGCCGCCATGTCTTGTAAGGTAAACGCATTGGACGCGCCAGATGTACTTGGCGTCACTTGCGCGGGAGATATAGGTTCTGACACATTGGGAGAGCAAGGTGGTTTAACCTCCCTTTTGTCAGTCTGAGAAACCTCTGGTAATAAATCCTTAAAACCCATAATATGGTCTTTATAACTTATAGAAAGGTCAGTGCATTTGGCACACATTCTAAGAGGGGGTTCCACAATGGCTTCTAAACATAATGAACAAGGAGTTTCCTCTATGTCAGACATGTTTAAGAGACTAGTAATGAGACCAGCAAGCTTGGAAAACACTTTAATAAATGTGAAAAAGCAATTAAATAAAAATGGTACTGTGCCTTTAAGAGAAAAAAACTACCTCAAACTGCAAAACAGTGATAAAAAGTAGTAAACTCTACGAAATGTTTACAGTGTGTATAATAGACTAAAGCAGCATTGCACCCACTTGCAAATGGATGATTAACCCCTTAGGCCGCAAAACGGATTAGAAAAACGGAAAAACCGTTAAAAAAACAGTCAAACACACTGCCACAGCTCTACTGTGGCCCTACCTGCCCTTAAACACATTTTTTTGCAGGAAAAACACCCTCTATAGTGGTCCTAGATGCCAGAGGACTCCTTTAGGGAAGCTGTATGTCTCAGTCTGAAGATTAACTGCGCATAAAGTGCGTGAAAATAGGCCCCTCCCACCATACACTGAAAGTCAGGGGGCCTTTTTTAGTAGTGATCTAACAAGCCATGTGGAAAATAAATAAAGATTTATCACCCTCAGAGAAAAACGTTTTTACTCTAAAACATGCAAACGTTTTTACACTAAGTAATATGAGTATTAACATGAATATTACCCCTTTTTGCAAGCATGATCCCAATTGCTGTTAAATCACTGTATCAGGCTTACCTCAAATAAACCAGGCACTGTCAGCATTTTCTAGACCTTATCTTATCTCTAGAAAAAAATATACTGAACATACCTCAAAGCAGGCAATCTGCAGACCGTCCCCCCCAACTGAAGTTTTCTTTCCATACTCTTCAGTTATGTGTGAGAACAGCAATGGACCTTAGTTACAAACCGCTAAGATCCTCAAACCTCCAGGCAGAATTCTTCTTCCAATTTCTGCCTGAGAGTAAAAACAGTACAACGCCGGTACCGTTTAAAAATAACAAACTTTTGATTGAAGGTAAAAAACTACACTAATTCACCACATCTCTCTTGATACTTCCTTTCTTGTCGAGAGCTGCAAGAGAATGACTGGGGGTGGCAGTTAGGGGAGGAGCTATATAGACAGCTCTGCTGTGGGTGTCCTCTTGCAGCTTCCTGTTGGGAAGGAGAATATCCCACAAGTAATGGATGAACCCGTGGACTGGATACACCTTTACAAGAGAAACATGATTCCCATAACGAAATCCCATTAGTAATTAAGATGATCCGTGGACTCATCGTGTCTTAAAAAAAGAAACTGCTGGACTGCAAAGGGAAATACACATAGACCTGACTCATGGCAAATATAAGTAAAATACATATATTTAAAACTTTATATTAATATATATATATATAAAGCGTCAAACCATAGCTGAGGGTGTCTTAAATGATGATACATACTTACCGAAAGACACCCATCCACATATAGCAGATAGCTAAACTAGTAGTTAAAGCTATCAGCAGAGGTAATGGCATATAAGAGTATATCGTCAATCTGAAAAGGGAGGTAAGAGATGAATCCCTACGACCGATAACAGAACCCTTGAAAAGATTTCCTGCAACGAAAACCATAAAATCAAATAGGCAATACTCTCTTCACATCCCTCTGACAAACAGTGTACTCAGAGGAATTGGGCTTCAGAATGCTTAGAAGCGCTTATCACAGAAGAAATCACAAATATAAAGCACAAACTTACTTCACCACCTCCATAGGAGACAAAGTTTGTAAAACTGAATTGTGGGTGTGGTGAGGGGTGTATTTATAGGCATTTTGAGGTTTGGGAAACTTTGCCCCTCCTGGTAGGAATGTATATCCCATACGTCACTAGCTCATGGACTCTTGCCAATTACATGAAAGAAATAGCGCTCGTGTGCAATGCTGAATTCCGCTAGGGGAATTCAGCCCGCCAGGGGCGAGCTGCGGCAGCCAGGGGCGCCTTTGTGTACCCCTGTCCGCCTCAGCTTGATAAATCGCTCCCCAAGTTTGCATGTATAAGGTGTATTATGACATGTAAACATTACTTAAATAACATAAGATATTGCCGTTTACACTTCGTCCCATCCCCTCTCCAAGCTGTCCCATTCCCTCTCCAAGCTGTCTCATTTTACAGATGTAAATATTAAGAAATCCAAACTATTCCAAAATGCGAACTTTTTCTGGTCCCAAGCGGTGTGGGTAAAAGGTTTTATATCTGCGTAGGCCTCTCTCTATATGTTGCATGCACATGAATTTATTATATTGGATTTTGAATGCAAGGCCTTTTTAATTACAAACATTAAAGGGATATGAATCACAAAAAAATCTTATGTGATTCAGACAGAGTATGCAATTTAAAAAAAGTATCCAATTTACTTCTATTATCAAATTTGCTTAGTTCCCATGATATTCTGTGTTGAAGAGTTTCCTAGTTAGGCATCTGGAGCTTTACATGGCAGGAAATAGTGCTGCCCTCGAGTGCTCTTGCAAATGGATACAATTCTTGCAAAACTGCTGCTATATAGTGCTCCAGAAATGGGCTGGCTCCGGAGCTTACATCCCTGCTTTTAAACAATAGAAAACAAAAGAACAAAGAAAATTGATGATAGAAGTAAATTAGAATGTTGTTCAATATCACATGCTCTATCTGAATCATGAAAAAAAAAATTGGGTTTCATATCCATTTAATATATATTAAATAATCAACATCCACTCAACAATTTTATCTTATCTATCTAAATCCTACAAGATATAAACTTTTTTTTTGTTTATTTTAAATTACAATTAAATGGGACGTGTAACAAACTAAATGATCGTGGCATTAACAAAATATTTCTTGCAATTGACTTATAAAATTACTTCTTCTAACGTAGGGCCTGGTGATTAAAAACATATTGTGATGTGGAAGTCTCTCTTTCACACCCAGAACCCTGCAAAGTGAGATTCACATCTCTCAAGCTAATTTTTTTATTTCTAAAATTCTTTGCGAGACTTGAATGAATCATCTTGCCTCAGCTTTAGGTCAATGATGAAAAAGTCATTATGTGCAAAATCTCCACATTATTTGTTTCATATAGCCATTTACTACAATTATTGTGCTACACTTCCTGTGAAATGTCCTGCTTGGGTTATTATCTTTAATTAAAACATTTTTTTTAAAAAAAGGTCTTAAAATATTGAACTTTTTGTCAGGTTCATCAGAGCCAACAGACTGGTACATAAACCCCATTTTTTTTTTTAAATTCATGAATCAGATATACATACAATTTTAAACAACTTTCTGAATTACTTCTATTATCCAATTTTCTTTGTTTTCTGTCACGTAGTGCTCCACGTATGTGCACACTACCTACCTAGGTATCTTTTTAACCAATAAGAGAACAAGGCAAATTTGATGATAGAAGTAAAATTAAAAACTTTTTTAAAATTGTATTCTCTAATTTTGTGTTTCATGTCCCTTTAACATGCCTAAGACTGCACAATCGACAATCGGCATCCTACAGTTGGAAATATTGGCATTACAATGCTATAGAACTTGAATTTACACTTTTTAAATATATAAAACAATATAAAAAAAAATGTCACATACCTGAATAAGTTTGGGAAACCCCTCTACTCCATTTTTAGTGCTTTGAGAAGATGCTACATATTTCTTTTCCAGAAAGAACATGACAAGCCACTTAATAAAAACAACTCTAGCTGCCAAGTGTGGAATTTTTGTGCTATAATGATTTTCATTGTTACGGCTTACAGTAACATATACTGGCTTTGGTCTGACATCAGGAATATCTATCAACAAAAAGAGAGGATAGCAATTATAATAGCATGTAAATACCAACACGAAACCAATAAATATGGTAACAAAAGGTTCTGTGAATACTTTACAGGAAAATCACAAAAGTTTCATTCTTAACTGTTTATGATGTTGCGCAACCAGGCCACAGGGGCAGTTTCCATGCCATTTTAATAATGTTGGAGAAAATAGTTGGATAGTTGGAATTGGCCAACTAGTTGCTAATCCCAGCAGTCCTGAACAGTCCGATTCTTGTAAGGACATTATGGTAAATAAACAAACATCTCTATATAGATACCACCCACATGACAGTGTATTTAGTAAAAGGAGTTACTTAAGAAATGTTATTAAAAACTACTTACCAAAAAATTCATCTCTTCCATCTAGAAACAGAACTATACTCAAAATGGTGGGTATAGTCTTGTGCCAGCATGGAGTAGAGTAAACATATAAATTGTAACACCTTAACCCATCTTCATATAAAACACCTCTACTCCCCCCCCCCCCCATCAGCACCGATTCAGATAGAGTCAAGGCAAGAACATATTAAGCTAATGTAATCCATATACAAATAGGTTTCTATTTTTAAATGTAAAGAAATACATTTATCTGTAAATTTTAAATCTTGTTTTCACTCACACTGTGTTATAACTACAATTGAGACAGATCATTACCAAAGTCCCCTATTTGAAGGAATGGGTTTAGCAAAAGGTCTGGAGAGTAATCTCTGAAAGACATTAAATAACACTTGTAAAAATCTTTACATGCTGAACTGAATATTTTGTGAGTCTTTTCAAGGCAGCAGAAGTGCTGCCTTATGATGTATAGCACTTGAAGAGTTTGTCATCCTGGTTATCATACTGGTGAAATAAGCCTGTGAATTACAGTAAGATTTTATAAGGCACAAAAATTTCTGAACAAACCATTTAGATAGAGAGGAGTACAAGCAATACTGCAGATTTCTTTAAAGGTCTGACCATGTATAATTTGTAAACTAGTGACAATATTGGAACAACAAGGACAATGTAATCAGAAGCTGATAAGAGTCCTTTATACTCAAATCTGCTGCAGGAACACCCTTTCAAATGGGCGGATCTCTCTCACCCCCACTTAAAGGTTGGGTTTTGATGCTGCATTTAAATAGCTTTTCAGTAGTCAAAACTGAAGTACTGAAATGTAATGACAAAAGGGAAGAATTTTCCAGAACAATACCCCTTTAATATCAGAAACCACCTACAAGAAATAAAGAAAAGGTTCTGAAAATAGCCCTCTTCAGATCAACAATCCAATAAAAAGAAGCATAGCAAGGAGCTACCTTGGAATAAAAACACAGGCAGTGTGGTTTTAAAGGTTAATGATTTTTAAGACGCCTTAGGCAAGGGTTCAAAAAGATAATGTTGAAGAAAATGGAAACAAACTAGACCTTTTTCCAAAGCCTGTAATAAAAACTAGCAACATTATTAAACACTTACGCAGTTAAGGCACTTTTCGGGCACTTTATTATTTTGCACAATCGGCTTTAGCACATACCAGTAATATCTGCTTTCCTTGAAAACGTGTTACTTAGATTCATGTATTCAGTAACCAAGTAATGTGTGGAATCACAAAAAAACAGACCCAAGTACAAAAGGTTGAGTAAGAGAATGAAGCAAATAACTCCGTTGTACCAGAAGAAATAATATAGCCCTTCTATATCATATCATAAGGCCAAGAACTTGTATACAAAGGCGAGTGGAAGAATCTTGTAATCTGATTTTGAGGGGAAGTTAGAAAAACTGACATAAAGAAGTCTTAAATGACTCTTAAATTAACTTTTGAAAAGTATCATTTTCTATTAGAGGAGATGAAAGCATAAAAAAACTGCTACAGATAAAGATGGGGCAGTGCCTAGAATGTTGTCCAAGTATGTGTACAAAGAAAAGCCTTGCAGCCTCTGGGTTGATGAGGAGTCCAGTGGGGTTTGTTAATAATGAAATTAGACAAAAACTAAAAATGCTTAAGGTCCAAAGAAAAGCAAAGAAATCCAAAATAGGAAGGTGAAGGGAGAATGTAAATATAGGCATCCTTGAATAAAAGTTGAGTATGTATTGTCCCATTCCATTACCAACAAGGAAAAAGGAAATGATTAAATCTCGAAGCTGGGGTCAAGGAAAGGATTGAACGTATAGTTCAATTGGAAAAGGAAATTTGATGAAGGGCTCCCAGTACAAAGATGTCTTGGACTAAAAAAAAAAAAGAAAAACTGATAATATTTTGTTCCCGGATTTAATAAATTGTGTGAATCAAATCGTTTGACCTTACATTAGCAGGACAATATACAAACGTAGGTTGTAAAACAAAGTCTGGAATCTTAAGACTATCCCAGCATGGACTTTACAGTAAGGATTTTAGTTTCAGGAAGGGCCTGAAAATAAATGCAAAGTGGACAAAGCTACTGGGAAAATGGTGAGATATGTACAGAGTGAGAGAGAATAATACTTATTTAATAATATCTTACAAATTTTAGCCAAATAAGAGCTACCAATCAAAGTGATGGGACATGGGCCTGTTTTTGGACACTCCATCTGCTAACTAGGTCATAAGCAACAACACTGACCTCACTTGAAATTATCTGCATAATGGATAAGATAGAGTTTATTAAACAGGTCATCTACATAAAAGGAAAGTAGCTGCAGTAGCCCCTTGAGATACTAGTCATATATTGATGGTACTGATGGCACAAGAAGTGGTGCCAAAAGGGCAACTCGTAGGACCCCTTCAAAGATTGTCCATAAAGACATCTTTGCTTTGTAGCCCATAGAATCCTACAAGCTCAGTCTACATTATTCCTTACTGCTAGAAAACAACATTTATGCTTACCCGAAACATTTATATGTCAGGTTTCAAGTGGGTTTTGAGGAGTTATATATTTTCTAGGGATCCAACAAATTTCTTTCCTAAGACATGGAGAGTCCACGACGTCATTCCAATTACTAGTGTGATGTTCACTCCTGGCCAGCAGAAGGAGGCAAAGAGCACCACAGCAAAGCTGTTAAGTGTCACTTCCCTTACCCATAACCCCCAGTCATTCAGCCGAAGGGAAATGAAAAAGAAGATTACACAAAGGTGTAGAGGTGCCTGAGGTTTAGAAAAAAAATTTTTTGTCTAATCTTAAGGGTGGGGTCGTGGACTCTCCATGTCCGGAAATAAATAAATTTATCAGGTAAGCATAAGTATTATTTCCTTTCATAAGGCATGGAGAGTCCAGGACATAATTCTAATCACTAGTAGGAACCAATGCCCAAGCTAGAGGGCACGGAATGAACAGAGAGGGAGAACAAGACAGGCAGAGGGCACCACCGCTTGAAGAACCTTTCTCCCAAAAGAGGCCTCAGCCAAGGCAAAAGTATCAAATTTGGAAAAATTATGCAGAGAGGACCATGTTGCAGCGATCTCCATTTTTGAAAGCCCAAGAAGAGGAGAAAGCCCTAGTGGAATGAGCTGTAAATCTCTCAGGAGGCTCCTGTCCAGCAATCTCATAAGCAAAACGAATCATACTTCTTAACCAGAGGGAAAGAGGGAAGTAGAAGTAGCCTTCTGACCCTTACGCTTTCCAGAGAAACAAACAAACAGGGCAAAATCCTTAGTAGCCTGTAGGTAGAATTTTACAGCACGCACCATATCCAAGTTGTGAAACAAACGTTCCTTATGAGAGAGAAGGAACAACAATTTCCTGATTAATATTTCTATCCAAAACCACCTTAGGGAGAAACCCCAATTTAGTACGTAGGTCCGCCTTATCCGCATGAAAAATAAGGTAAGGTGAATCGCACTGCAAAGCCGAGAGTTCAGAAACTCTCCGAGCAGAAGAAATAGCAATAAGAAACAAAACCTTCCAAGATAACAGCTTAATATCTATGGAATGCATTGGCTTAAACGGAGTCTGCTGCAAAACTCTAAGAAATAGGTTTTAGGCTCCAAGGAGGAGCAACCATTCTAACCAGGGCCTGACAAAAGGATTGAACATCTGGAACATCTGCCTGACTGACAACATTTTCTCCGGACCATCCTGGAGAAAAGACAAAATTCTAGGAATCCTGACCCTTCTCAAAGAGTAGCCCTTTGATTCTCACCAATAAAGGTATTTACGCCATACCTTATACATATAAAGTATTGCCACACAATCCCATATTTGAAATACAAAAAGAAATTAGGAATATTCTAGAAAGCGGGTTGACACAAGGCCATATAGACAAACAGATGTTTGACTTTTTGACAATCAAAAGTCCCAGAACTCCAATTTTTTTATACGGTCCCCAAAATTCACAAAGACACTGAGAGACCTCCTGGAAGATCCATAGTGTCCAATGTAGGATCTATATATACAAATATATCCAAATTTTTGGGTAAGATATTACAAACAGAGGTGATAAAAATGTCTTCGTATTTAAAGGATAGGGGGAATTTTCTGGATAAGGTACGTGATTTAACATTAAATTCTGATACATTTTTACTCTATACAATGGATGTAAAAAGCCTAAATACGGCAATTAAACATGAGACAGATATAGGCATCATAATGAAAATTCTAAAAAATAAATAAGAAGTACTCTATATCTAAATGTGAATTTTTGGAGAATTTATTAAGAATTTTGTTATATTGGAATTACTTCCTTTTTCAAGACATCTGGTATGTGCAGGTGAAAGGTACAACTATGGGGTCCAATGTCGCCTCATCATATGCCAATTTGTTCATGAGGGAATTAGAGTTGTCTATGAAAACAAGACGTTTAGAGACCTGGGCGCAGTATGGTGGCGTTACATAGATGACGTCTTTGGCATATGGTGGGGTGACATTGGATCCCTAAACAAATTTGTGAATGACAAATTCAGCTGCAAGGTGGTTAGAGTTTTCAATCACTTGGAGTGAAGAGGCCATATCCTTTCTAGATACAACAATATACAATAAAGGGCAAACACTAACCACAGATTTATATACCAAGGACACAGATAAAAAATACACTGTTGCATTACACTAGCTTTCATCCTAAAAAAACTTATCGACTCTTTACCTAAAAGTGAATCACAAAGTCCAAAGAATTGTGAGTAAGGAAAATGATGTTAATCTTAGAATTAATGAAATGCAACAACATAATTTATGTAAGAACTTACCTGATAAATGTATTTCTTTCATATTGGCAAGAGTCCATGAGCTAGTGACATATGGGATATACAATCCTACCAGGAGGGGCAAGGTTTCCCAAACCTAAAAATGCCTATAAATTCACCCCTCACCACACCCACAATTCAGTTTAATGAATAGCCAAGTAGTGGGGTGATAAAGAAAGAAGTAAAAAGCATCAACAAAGGAATTTGGAAATAATTGTGCTTTATACAAAAAAATCATAACCACCATAAAAAGGGTGGGCCTCATGGACTCTTGCCAATATGAAAGAAATGAATTTAACAGGTAAGTTTTTACATAAATTATGTTTTCTTTCATGTAATTGGCAAGAGTCCATGATCTAGTGACGTATGGGATAGCAAATACCCAAGATGTGGAACTCCACGCAAAAGTCACTAGAGAGGGAGGGATAAAAAATGAAATACAGCCATTTTCCACTAAAAAAATAATCCACAACCCAAATTCTAAGTTTATTCCTTAATGATAAGAAAAACGTAAAACATCAGCAGAAGAATATAACTGAAACAGCTGCCTGAAGAACTTTTCTACCAAAAACTGCTTCTGAAGAAGCAAATACATCAAAACGGTAGAATTTTGTAAATGTACGCAAAGAAGACCAAGTTGCTGCTTTGCAAATCGGATCAACCGAAGCTTCATTCTTAAAAGCCCACAAAGTGGAGACTGACCTAGTAGAATGAGCTATAATTCCCTAAGGATCTTACCCGACTCCAAATAAGCTTGACGAATCAAAAGCTTTAACCAAGAAGCCAAGGAAATAGCAGAAGCTTTCTGACCTTTCCTAGGACCAGAAAATAAAATGAATAGACTAGAAGTCTTTCTGAAATCTTTAGTAGCTTCAACATAATATTTCAAAGGATCTTTCCAAATAATTTTTTGGATTAGGACACAAGGAAGGGACAACAATTTCTCTACTAATGTTGTTAGAATTCACAACCTTAGGTAAAAATTGAAAAGAAGTCTGCAAAACCGCCTTATCCTGATGAAAAAACAGAAAAGGAGATTCACTAGAAAGAGCAGATAGCTCAGAAACTCTTCTAGCAGAAGAGATAGCCAAAAGGAACAACACTTTCTAAGAAAATAGTTTAATGTCCAAAGAATGCATAGGCTTAAATGGGAGGAGCCTGTAAAGCCTTCAAAACTAAATTGAGACTCCAAGGAAGAGAAATGGAAATTTCTAGGAATTCTAAAAGAATGCCAAGAAAATTTATGGGAAGAACACCATGAAATGCTCGATAGTAAATCTTTCTGGAAACAGGTTTACGAGCTTGTAACATAGTATTAATCACTGAGTCAGAGAAACCTCTATGACTTAGTACTAAGCGTTCAATTTCCATACCTTCAAATTTAATGATTTGAGATCCTGATAGAAAAATGGACCTTGAGACAGTAGGTCTGGCTTTAACGGAAGTGGCCAAGGCTGGCAACTGGACATCCGAACAAGATCCGCATACCAAAACCTGAGAGGCCATGCTGGAGCTACCAGCAACACAAACAATTGTTCCTGCATGATTTTGGAAACCACTCTTGGAAGAAGAACTAGAGGCGGGAAGATGTAAGCAGGATGATAATTCCATGGAATGGTTAGCGCATCCACTGCTTCCGCCTGAACATCCCTGGACCTGGACAGGTATCTGGGAAGTTTCTTGTTTAGGTGAGAGACCATCAGATCTATCTCTGAAAGACCCCACATCTGAACAATCTGAGAAAACACATCTGGATGGAGAGACCACTTTCCTGGATGTAAAGTCTGACGACTGAGATAATCCGCTTCCCAATTGTCTACACCTGGGATATTCACCGCAGAGATTAGACAGGAGCTGGATTCTGCCCAAGCAAGTATCCGAGATACTTCTTTTATGGCTTAAGGACTGTGATTCCCACCCTGATGATTGACATATGCCACAGTTGTGATATTGTTTGTCTGGAAGCAAATGAACGGTTCTCTCTTCAACAGAGGCCAAAACTGAAGAGCTCTGAAAATTGCACGGAGTTCTAAAATATTGATTGGTAATCTCGCCTCTTGAGATTTCCAAACCCCTTGAGCAGTCAGAGATCCCCAAACAGCTCCCCAACCCGAAAGACTTGCATCTGTAGTTATCACAGTCCAGGTTGCTTAAACAAAAGAAGCCCCTTGAACTAAACGTTGGTGATTTAACCACCACGTCAGAGAGCGTCGTACATTGGGATTTAAGGATATCAATTGTGATATCTTTGTATAATCCCTGCACCATTGATTTAGCATACATGTGAAAACGAGCAAAAGGAATCGCATCCCATGCTGCAGTCATGAGGCCTAAAACTTCCATGCACAGCCACTGAAGGGAATGACTGAGACTGAAGGTGCCGACAAGCTGCAACCAATTTCAAGCGTCTCTTGTCTGTTAGAGACAGAGTCATGGACACTGAATCTATCTGGAAACCTAAAAAGGTGACCCTTTTCTGAGGAATCAAAGAACTTTTTGGTAAATTGATCCTCCAACCATGTTTTCGAAGAAACCACACTAGTTGATTTGTGTGAGATTCTGCAGAACGTAAAGACTGAGCTAGAACCAAGATATCGTCCAAATAAGGAAACACCGCAATACCCTGTTCTCTGATTACAGAGAGTAGGGCACCTAGAACCTTTGAAAAGATTCTTGGAGCTGTTGCTAGGCCAAATGGAAGAGCAACAGATTGGTAATGCTTGTCTAGAAAAGAGAATCTCAGGAACTGATAATGTTCTGGATGAATCGGAATATGAAGGTATGCATCCTGTAAGTCTATTGTAGACATATAATGTCCTTGCTGAACAAAAGGCAGAATAGTCCTTATAGTCACCATCTTGAAAGTTGGTACTCTTACATAACGATTCAAAATTTTTAGATCCAGAACTGGCCTGAATGAATTTTCCTTCTTTGGGACAATGAATAGATTTGAATAAAACCCCAAACCTTGTTCCTGAAAAGGAACTGGCATGATTACCCCTGAAGACTCCAGGTCTGAAACACACTTCAGGGAAGCCTGAGCTTTTAATGGATTTGCTGGGATGCGTGAGAAAAAATCTTTTCACAGGAGGTCTTACTCTGAATCCTATTCGATACCCTTGAGAGACAATGTTCTGAATCCATTGATTTTGGACATAATTTATCCAAAAATCCTTAAAAACCTTAATCTGCCCCCTACCAGCTGAGCTGGAATGAGGACCGCACCTTCATATGGATTTAGGGGCTGACTTTGGTTTCCTAAATGGCTTGGATTTATTCCAATTTGAGGAAGGCTTCCAATTGGAAACGGATTCCTTGCGGAAAGGATTAGATTTTTGTTCCTTATTCGGACGAAAGGAACGAAAACAGTTAGAAGCCTTAGATTTACCCTTAGGTTTTTTTATCCTGAGGCAGAAAAACTCCCTTTCCCCCAGTAACAGTTGAAATAATAGAATCCAACTGAGAACCAAATAAATTATTACCTTGGAAAGAAAGAGATAGTAATCTAGACTTAGATGTCATATCAGCATTCCAAGATTTAAGCCACAAAGCTCTTCTAGCTAAAATTGATAAACACATGAATCTAACATCAATTTTGATAATATCAAAAATGGCCTCACAAATAAAATGATTAGCATATTGCAGTAAGCGAATAATGCTAGATACATCAGAATCCAATTCTTGTTCCGCTAAATTCTCCAACCAGAAAGTTGATGCAGCCGCCACATCAGCCAAAGAAATTGCAGGTCTGAGAAGATGACCTGAATATAAATAGGCTTTCCTTAGATAAGATTCAAGCTTCCTATCTAAAGGATCCTTAAAGGAAGTACAATCTTCCATAGGAATAATGGTACGTTTAGCAAGAGTAGAAATAGCCACATCAACTTTGGGGATCTTTCCCAAAACTCTATAGAATTTGCTGGTTAAGGATACAATTTTTTAAACCTTGAAGAAGGAATAAAAGAAGTACCTGGCTTATTCCATTCCTTAGAAATCATATCAGAAATAGCCTCAGGAATAGGAAAAACCCCTGTTGAAACCACAGGTGGTTAAAAAACAGCATTTAAACGTTTATTAGACTGAACGTCAAGAGGACTGGTTACCTCAATATCCAAAGTAATTAACACTTCTTTTAATAAAGAACGCATATACTCTATTTAAAATAAATAAGTAGATTTGTCAGTGTCAATGTCTGAGGAAGGATCTTCTGTATCAGATAGATCCTCATCAGAGGAGGATAAATTATTATGTTGTTGGTCATTTGAAATTTCATCAACTGAACGAGAAGTTTAAAAAGACCTTTAACGTTTATTAGAAGGTGGAAATGCAGACAAAGCTTTCTGAATAGAATCAGCAACAAATTCTTTAAAATTCATAGGGATATCATGTACATTCGAAGTTGAAGGAACTGCAACTGGCAATGTACTATTACTGATGGATACACTATCTGCATGTAAAAGTTTATCATGACAACTATTACAAATGACATTCGGAGAAATAATTTCCACAATATTACAACAAATGCACTTAGCTTTGGTAGAACCGATGTCAGGCAGCAAAGTTCCAGCAGATACTTCTGAGGCAGGATCAGATTGAGACATCTTGTAAAATGTAAAACAACATATAAAGCAAAATTACTGACTGACAGTTTCAGGAATGGGAAAAAATGCAAATAGCATAGCCCTCTGACAGAATAAAAGGCAAGAGGCAAACATCAATGGGGTATTAAAATAATGAAAAAGTTTTGTGCCAACAATAACCGGAAATGACACACTCGCGTCATCAACGACGCAACCGTGTGAAGGGCTTCGGCGTCAACTATGACGTCGGAAATGACGAAGTTGCGTCAGGGACGTATTTTTCGCGCCAAAATATTCTTGCGCCAAAAATGACGCAATAAACTCTAGCATTTGGCGCACCAAAAGGCCTAATACCGCCCGCAATTTGCAAGAAAAAAGTAGTCAATTAGAAAAAGAGACTAAACCCCAGGTAAGAAAAAAATGTCTTAAAATGTTATTTTCCTCAAATATGAAACTGACAGTCTGCTGAAGGAAATACATGAACCCGACTCATGGCAAATATAAGTACAATACATATATTTAGAACTTTATATAAATGCATAAAGTGCCAAACCATAGCTGGGGTGCCTTAAGTAATAAAAAACATACTTACCAAAAGACACCCATCCACATATAGCAGATAACTGTTTCAGTACTGGTTTGGCTATCAGTAGAGGTAATGGTAAATTGAGAGTATATCATCGATCTGAAAAGGGAGGTAGGAGATGAATCTCTACGACCGATAACAGAGAACCTATGAAAAAGACCCCCGTTAGGGAAATCATCGTATTCAATAAGTGATACTCCCTTCACGTCCCTCTGACATTCGCTGTACTCAGAGGAATCGGGCTTCAACAATGCTGAGAAGCGCATATCAACGTATCACCTCCATAGAAGGCAAAGTTTGTAAAACTGAATTGTGGGTGTGGTGAGGGGTGTATTTATAGGCATTTTGAGGTTTGGGAAACTTTGCCCCTCCTGGTAGGATTATATATCCCATACGTCACTATCTCATGGACTCTTGCCAATTACATGAAAGAAAGAAAAATTTTAGGAGGGGGTATCCCAATCAATTACTTGAACAAAAAGTGATATAAAAGAGGGTTCAAAGCAAAGAATAAGAAATATGATAATCGTATGGTATTGGTTACACAATATAGCCCAGTTAGCCAAAACATTAACGGTATAATCAGTAAGTATTGGAACATTTTATGTAATTGCAATAAAGATATATTGGTGTTTAAAGTACCACCACTCACAGCACTAAGGAGGGTCAGAAACTTAAAGGACCATTTAGTTAGCTCTGATATAGGCCCTGGAACAGGCCCTATACAAACACATATGGGAAAGAAAGTTACAGGTAGCTATCCCTGTTTGGGCTGTGTAAGTTGTAGCTCGATTATTAAAGGGGACATATTTTACCATCCACATAATGGGAAAAAGTACACTATTAATGGCTTTTATACTTGTGAATCCAAGTTTGTGATTTACCTTATCAAGTGTCCGTGTTCACTAATCTATTTAGGGGAAACTACTAGAAAAATAAAAGGACAGATTAAGTCAACATAGGTCCAACATAAAATGCAATAATCTAGAAGCCCCACTTTCAACACACTTTATAGAAAAGGGACACCAAATCAGCCAATTAAGGTGGCAGGTAATAGATCATGTAGGACCACAAAGAAATGGTATGGCTAGGGAAAAATTACTGCAACAAAAGGAGATGATATGGATACATAGGTTAGAAACACTTAGACCCAAGGGGTTAAATAAAGATTATGATTTATCTGTATTTTTCTAACCAACAAATTGCAGTAATGATAATGGTAAAAATTATGTATAGTTATTTAAATCTGTATTGATCTGAACATATTATGTATATATTTAATGTTGTTTATAACTGTAAGGGTAACTAAGAAACTGCTAGATAATAGGCCAAAGATATACAAAAATGTGTATTAAAACATACATAGCTATTATAGCTACCTAGGTAGCTGCTACTTAACTGCTAAACTGTGTAACATAAAAAGGGCTGTAGTTATATATATTGGCCAGTAGATGGCGGATGAAGCTTGTAAAATGATGATTTTGGCGCCAATTTACCCATAAAAGGCAGTGAGAAATGTTTGTTTAACATGTATGATTAAGGGGGAGACCCCAAAACACCACTAACTTGTTAGATTTATGTGCAAATAGAGGATACTTTTAATCTAGTGCTGTGGACTGCTACTACATTTCTATGAATTGGAGGGTATTGGTGGCTACCCTGGTCTTCAACAAGCACTGAAAGTTATATTGACTGCTGTATCACGAATCATATACGCCATACCTTATGGTAAATCTTACGAGTAACAGGCTTGCGAGCCTGAATCATAGTATCAATGAAAAGATTCAGAAAACCCACGCATAGCCAGAACTAAGCATTCAATCTCCAAGCAGATAGCTTCAGAGAAACGAGATTTGGATGGAGGAAAGGACCCCGAGTTAGAAGGTCTTTCTTCAGAGGTAACATCCAAGGTGGAAGAGATGACATCTTCACTAGTCCTGCCAACCAGATCCTGCGAGGCCATGCAGGAGCTATTAGAATTACAAATGCTCTCTCCTGTTTGATACGAGCAATGACTCGTAGAAGGAGAGCAAACGGAGGAAACAGGTATGCTAGACCGAAAACCAAAGGAACTGCCAGAGCATCTATCAATGCAGCCTGAGGATCTCTTGACCTTGAACCATACCTTGGCGTTCTGATGAGACGCCATCAGATCCAACTCCGGCACCCCCCACTTGAGGGTTAACTTGGAGAACACTTCCGGATGGAGAGCAAAGGCTGTCTGCTCAAAAAATCCGCCACCCAGTTGTCCACACCTGGAATGTGGATGGCAGATAGAATACAATTGTGAGCTTCCATCCACTGCAGAATGCGAGTCACCTCCTTCATGGCCAAGGAACTCAGTGTTCCTCCCTGGTGGTTGATGTAAACCACTGAGGTGATATTGTCCGACTGAAACCTGATAAACCGGGCTAAGGACAACTGAGATGTTTATTGGAAGAGAAGACTCCTCCAGAGACCATAGGCCCTGAGCCTTTAACGAGTCCCAGACTGCTCCCCAGCCTAGCAGGTTGGCATCTGTGGTCATAATCACCCAGGAGGGTCTCCGGAAGCATCTGCCCTGAGATAGATGATCCTGAGAAATCTACCACGGAAGAGTCTCTTGTCAACTGGTCCAGATCTATCCTTTGAGACAGATCAGAATGGTCTCAGTTCCATTGTCTGAGCATGCATAACTGCAGAGCTCTCAAAAGGAATCAAGCAAAAGGGAATGATGTCCATGGAAGCGACCATCAGACCAATTACCTCCATATATTGAGCCACTGATGGCCGAACAGTAGACTGTAGAGAGAGGCAAGAAGAGAGAAGCTTGGATCTTCTGACCTTCGTCAGAAAAATCTTCATGGATAGAGAATCAACGATGGTCCCTAAGAAAACCACCCTTGTAGCTGGTACAAGGGAACTCTTCTCCAGACTCACTTTCCATCTGTGGGAAACGTATAAAAGACAACAAGATCTCTGTATGAGAGTTTGCGTGTTGAAAAGATGGTGCCTGAACCAAAATGTCGTCCAGGTAAGGCGCCACTGCAATTC